>NC_068426.1:41787276-42009776 GCF_023373465.1 Oncorhynchus keta
TATAGTATTACATTTTGAGTGTTAATGTAAAATATTAACACTGCATTCCACTTGCCAGTGTTACTAAAATGTAACACTACAGGGTAATTAACACTCACAGAGTGAGTTTATTGTCAACACTAGTGTTGATCCAGAGTTAACTCCTATTAGTGTTAAACAAAAACACTATTACAGTCAGTCATTTTTGGTGTTGTTTTAACACTGTATGGTGTAAAGCCTAATTTTCATATTTCCCAAGGTAACTTTCATTTGGAGTGAATTGTAGAGTTACCACCCATGACTGTTTTTGTAATATCCCTGTCATACTAAGGCCAGTTTTATCATCCCGCCATCTTTTCCCCCACCTTTTCTTTATATCTGAAACGTATTGCCGGTATCAAAGCCAAAACTTGAATTTCCTCCAAACGGCCCAGAAATCATTTCAGTAAAGCTCTGCATACAATGCTGCAAACGCTGAAGGCGGATTTGGCATTACATGACATTACATTACATTACATTACATTACGCTCTCAATTAAACTCTTGATGGTGGCTAAGGCTCGCCATCTTCCTACCAGTTCTAAACTTTGCAAGGCATGTCCCTTCGCCCATCTGTTTGCATAGCCCACCACTGAGCATGCACCGTCTTCCGAACCACACCTGGATAGGGGAAAAAAACTAAACATGCACCCAGGGGGGGGGGGGGCACAAGACCGAGTTTGGGAAACTCTGAACGAGATGATCATTTCAGCACCGCTTCCGAACCACACCTGGATGGATACATAAAGGATTAGGCTACTGTGGGAATAAATATCACCGAACGATGGAAATATAGGCAAGACCGAGTTTGGGAAACTCTGAACGAGATGATCATTTCAGCACCGTTTTGATGCCATCAAGCTGCTTTGAGACAAGCGTGGGGACTCGTCTTGGTAAATCAAGAAATGTCTGATTTTAGTTTCCCCTGAATCTCCGTTTGGATATTGGTTAGGCTACAATTACACCGGGAAAATGTTAACTAAGTTTAGGTGAGCGCTGCCTACATTTTGTCATGTTATGTAGCTTAACAAATGGATCATTTTGCTCTTCACTCGCAGTCACTTAGTAGCCGAGGCCTACCCCCAACCAAAAGCCTGTGACTTCACGGACTTGTTTCACTGGAACTCTGTCTGTTTTGGATTATTGGGCTAATTGGTTTCTGGCTGGGCAAATAAGTGGAGGTGGTAGCTTATATATTAGTTTGCTCATCTATAACTTATCAGAAAACATTTAGCATGTAATAATGTGGCCTAAATCAAGTTGTAGACCTATTATTTTGCTCTATCACATAGGCAACTCCAAAAGCCCGCGGAGGTGGTGAAACATGAACGAGACTCAGATGCATTTGAAAATAGGATGGCGATTATTTTCTATCAGTATTTGGATGAAGGTACAACTCCCTAACAAATATATATAAAAATATATGCCATTTAGCAGACGCTTTTATCCAAAGCGACTTACAGTCATGTGTGCATACATTCTACGTATGGGTGGTCCCGGGAATCGAACCCACTACCCTGGCGTTACAAGCGCCATGCTCTACCAACCGAGCTACAGAAGGACCAAAGAGGGGTGAAGGTAGGAAAATATAACTGTTTTATATTGACAGCTGTTCCAGACGTTCCCATGACACAAGTTGTCTGGGAAAAATATTTGTTGTATTTTATTCTGTTGTATTCCATTATATTCTTACTATAAAATATATGTGTTTTGACTGTGATTGGGTGTCTTTGTCAGTTTAATTAACAAAATAACAAACTATTGATTTCATTTGGATGGCGCACAAAAATGTGTAATGGGTTCGCTCTCAAAAAGATGTCGCGTGAAGCTTACTTCATTGTTCATACTTCATTTTCAGTGCATCAGGGATAGCGTACACAGACGTTTTGGAAGCACAGACTCGCAACATAGGCCTAATTAAAATTTTACTCTTAAAATGTTTTTTAGGACCTGCCTAAATGAATTAATAATGGATTTATTTTTGATGGTGTATATTCTCAATAGATTTATTAAAATAGACAACCACCTACATCTGCACACCCCTACTAACACTTGTCCCCTGTATGCCTGCATGTGCACGGGAGGTATAAAAGGTGGGGCATATAAACATTGCCCCAATTTTTCTGAAGGATAAATACTGTGTGAAAGCAGTATTGGTGACCGCAGACAAGGTTGTTAAATTCTTTCCTTTTAAAGGCCTGTGGATTTCACCAAATTACTATCTAGGTCAGAATTAGATACATTATAATAATGGCGCCGGAGGAGATGGCTGCCGTTTTAAGCTTTTTCAGCTCGAGACCCAAATGAGAAATGTACTGTCCTCAAACAACCCAAATTAAGAAGAAATAGATGCCCAGGGACCAATTTGGGTCCCAAACTATAGTTTAAGAAAACCTGATCTAGGCAAATGTTATCATTAAAATGGAACTTCATGACAATACATTATATATATCACAAGGCCTTACGTTGAATGCCTAGTTTTACCATAACACAGTGGTGTTGGGAAACTCTTGGTTTATACATGCCACATCAGGCCTGCAAGTCACATCATGCTGGCTTGCAAAGTGATTTGCAATTCCTATAGGAATCAAGCCAGAGTTAGGATATCCAACAGTTGGAATTTGTATTCACCCGCAACCTGCATTCAGAATGACTGCCAGGGTAGGGAAGATTGAATACCGACTACCAATGAGTCAAACTTCAAACAGATTGGATTAGTTTAGAAAAAGGTATGCTATTTATCTTTGTGTAGCATAAAATGTATCAATCATTCAATGTACATGCAAAAACACAGATATTAAAAGATACAATTTAGAAAATCGCCCTGCAATAGAGCATGCTGGGAAATATTATATATGTTTCTATGTAGAACCCTTTTCGCCTTCAAAGAACCCCTCTTGCCTTCTAAGGAATCATCAAATAATACTTCTTCCAAAAAACGGTTCTTAGGATGTTAAAAGGTTCTCGATTGAACCCTTTGCCTTTAAAATAACCTTTGTCTTCCAAAAGCAGTGGTTCAGATCAAAACGGTTCTTGGTTCCTCCACAAATAACCCTTTTGGAACCTTCTTTCTAAGAGTGAATAGTCTGTGGATGACTATAGGTAATTGGTGACCCATCAAACAGGGCAGAGCCTCACCTGTTTAGCTAAAAAAATAAATGCAAAAAATATAAATGGTTTTCGTTGCCGGTTTTGCCTGTTATTTTGGCATTAATATGTGTCACAAACAATTTAAAACATTTTTTGTTTTACAAAAAAGCTGCATACAAATATAGTCTCTTTTTTCTTCTTTCTTGAGTAAGGAAGCTCCAAAATGCAGGTGTTTGAGCCTAGCTCAGTGCTTTCTGTGATGGTGGGGCAGCCAGTGGAAAATACAGAGCGTAGAGTTTGGTAACATTCTCTAGTTGCACCGTGATTGGCTCTGTGTTCTGTCACTCAAAATCTACGGGGAGAGCTCAAAAATGAAAGCCCCTTGAGTGCTGCCATAGAGTTAGTACGTCCAATGACACACTGTTATTTTGATTTGATTTATTAGGATCCCCATTAGCTGACGCCAATGGCAACAACCATTTAAAAACATCAACATGTAGTATGTGTGTGTGCATCTATCAGTTACACATACAGTGCCTTGCAAAAGTATTCGGCCCCCTTGAACTTTGCGACCTTTTGCCACATTTCAGGCTTCAAACATAAAGATATAAAACTGTATTTTTTTGTGAAGAATCAACAACAAGTGGGACACAATCATGAAGTGGAACGACATTTATTGGATATTTCAAACTTTTTAACAAATCAAAAACTGAAAAATTGCTTTCAGTGCAGCAAACTCTTTCCTGGAAGTTCACTGAGGATCTCAATGTTGACCTAAATGACTAATGATGATAAATACAATCCACCTGTGTGTAATCAAGTCTCCGTATAAATGCACCTGCACTGTGATAGTCTCAGAGGTCCGTTAAAAGCGCAGAGAGCATCATGAAGAACAAGGAACACACCAGGCAGGTCCGAGATACTTTTGTGAAGAAGTTTAAAGCCGGATTTGGATACAAAAAGATTTCCCAAGCTTTAAACATCCCAAGTATAGCATTGTGCAAGGATGGCACTGTGATAATATTGAAATGGAAGGAGTATTTTGTAGACCACTGCAAATCTACAAGACCTGGCCGTCCCTCTAAACATTCAGCTCATACAAGGAGAAAACTGATCAGAGATGCAGCCAAGAGGCCCATGATCAACTCTGGATGAACTGCAGAGATCTACAGCTGAGGTGGGAGACTCTGTCCATAGGACAACAATCAGTCGTATATTGCACAAATCTGGCCTTTATGGAAGAGTGGCAAGAAGAAAGCCATTTCTTAAAGATATCCATAAAAAGTGTTGTTTAAAGTTTGCCACAAGCCACCTGGGAGACACACCAAACAAAATGTGGAAGAAGGTGCTCTGGTCAGATGAAACCAAAATTGAACTTTTGGCAACAATGCAAAACGTTATGTTTGGCGTAAAAGCAACACAGCTCATCACCCTGAACACACCATCCCCACTGTCAAACATGGTGGTGGCAGCATCATGGTTTGGGCCTGCTTTTCTTCAGCAGGGACAGGGAAGATGGTTAAGATTGATGGGAAGATGGATGGAGCCAAATAGAGGACCATTCTGGAAGAAAACCTGATGGAGTCTGCAAAAGACCTGAGACTGGGACGGAGATTTGTCTTCCAACAAGACAATGATCCAAAACATAAAGCAAAATCTACAATGGAATTGTTCAAAAATAAACATATCCAGGTGTTAGAATGGCCAAGTCAAAGTCCAGACCTGAATCCAATCGAGAATCTGTGGAAAGAACTGAAAACTGCTGTTCACAAATGCTCTCCATCCAACCTCACTGAGCTCGAGCTGTTTTGCAAGGAGGAATGGGAAAACATTTCAGTCTCTCGATGTGCAAAACTGATAAGAGACATACCCCAAGCGACTTACAGCTGTAATCGCAGCAAAAGGTGGCGCTACAAAGTATTAACTTAAGGGGGCTGAATAATTTTCCATGCCCAATTTTTCAGTTTTTGATTTGTTAAAAAAGTTTGAAATATCCAATAAATGTCGTTCCACTTCATGATTGTGTCCCACTTGTTGTTGATTCTTCACAAAAAAATACAGTTTTATATCTTTATGTTTGAAGCCTGAAATGTGGCAAAAGGTCGCAAAGTTCAAGGGGGCCGAATACTTTCGCAAGGCACTGTACATGTCAGTACATACACACAACAAGTAGGCCACATGGGAGAGGCGTTGTGCCGTGAGATGTTGCTTTATTTGTTTTTTTAAACTAGGTTTGCTGTTCACTTGCTCTATATGAGATGGATTGGTGTGTAATACTGTACATTTCCTTGAATTTGATCTGGACCTGGGGACTGTGAAAAGACCCCTGGTGGCATGTCTGGTGGAGTAAGTGTGTGTGTCAGTGATGTGTGTAAGTTGATTATGCGAACAATATGGAAATTCCAACACATGAATGTTTCTTATAAAAACAAGAAGTGACGCAGTCAGTCTTTCCTCACCTCTTAGCTAAGTTAGACGGAATGCATACTATTAATATTAGCCCTCTGATAATTTTAAATGTTAAATTTATTTCACCTTTATTTAATCAGGTAGGCTAGTTGAGAACAAGTTCTCATTTATAACTGCGACCTGGCCAAGATAAAGCAAAGCAGTATGACAGAAACAACAACAGAGTTACACATGGAATAAACAAACATACAGTCAATAACACAATAGAAAAAAGTCTACATACAGTGTGTGCAAATGAGGTAGGATAAGGGAGGCAATACATAGGCCATGATGGCGAAGTAAGTACAATATAGTAATTAAACACTGGAATGGTAGATGTGCAGAAGATGAATGTGCAAGTAGAGATACTGGGGTGCAAAGGAGCAAGATCAATAAATAATTACAGTATGAGGATGAGGTAGTTGGATGGGATATTTACAGATGGGCTATGTACAGGTGCAGTGATCTTTGAGCTGGTGTGACAGCTGGTGCTTAAAGCTAGTCCTCACTAGGTATGAGACATGAGTCTCCAGCTTCAGAGATTTTTGCAATTCGTTCCAGTCATTGGCAGCAGAGAACTGGAAGGAAAGGCGACCAAAGGAGGAGTTGGCTTTGGGGGTGAACAGTAGCACCTGTACAGCACGCGCCTGCTGGAGCGTGTGCTACGGGTTGGTGCTGCTATGGTGACCAGTGAGCTGAGATAAGGCAGGGGGCTTTAACTAGCAGAGACTTGTAGATGACCTGGAACCAGTGTGTTTGGCGACGAGTATCAAGCGAGGGCCAGCCAACGAGAGCGTACAGGTCGCAGTGGTGGGTAGTATATGGGGCTTTGGTGACAAAACGGATGGCACTGTGATAGACTGCATCCAATTTGTTCAGTAGAGTGTTGGAGGCTATTTTGTAAATGACATCGCCGAAGTCGAGGATCGGTAGGATGGTCAGTTTTACGAGGGTATGTTTGGCAGCATGAGTGAAGGGTGCTTTGTTTTGCGAAATAGGAATTCTAGATTCTAGATTTAATATTGGATTGGAGATGCTTAATGTGAGTCTGGAAGGAGAGTTCGCTGTCTAACAGACACCTAGGTATTTGTAGTTGTCCACATATTCTAAGTCAACCGTCCAGAGTAGTGATGCTGGATGGGCGGGCAGGTGCGGGCAGCGATCGGTTGAAGAGCATGCATTTAGTTTTACTTGCATTTAAGAGCAGTTGGAGGCCACGGAAGGAGAGTTGTATGGCATTGAAGCTCGTCTGGAGGTTAGTTAACACAGTGTCCAAAGGGCCAGAAGTATACAGAATGGTGTCGTCTGCGTAGAGGTGGATCAGAGAATCACCAGCAGCAAGTGCAACATCATTGATGTATACAGAGAAGAGAGTCGACCCGAGAATTTAACCCTGTGGCACCCCCATAGAGACTGCCAGAGGTCCAGACAACAGGCCCTCCGATTTGCAATGAAGAGCAAGATGTTCTGGGCCAGCTGCAGCTTAACTAGGTGCACATATGTACTGTATGTACGAATATACAAGCACACACGCAGATGGATGCACACACACACACACACACACACACACACACACACACACACACACACACACACACACACACACACACACACACACACACACACACACACACACACACACACACACACACACACACACACACACACACACACACAAACAACACATATACTCCTACCCTCCACGTCCCTTGTATTTCTACTCTTTCCTGTCACGCAAACACATTTGTAATAATAATAATAATAATGTAGGCAGGATAAACGATCACAATAACATTTAATGCCACCTGCCAGTTTTGGTGTGCCTGGCATTTGTTACTGCAGTGACAGCCATTTGCGCAATGCTAACAATAGTAATGTGATTCAGGGAGGGATCGAGATAACGTTCCCAGAACACCTAATAACACCCAGATGAGTGACAGGATGTTTTAAAAAAACAAACATGTGTTCTCCTGCAGACTACATTGTTATTAGGTTTGGATTTCTCTGGGTTTAATAAATGGTCATGCAAAGTTGAGTCCTACTGGACTTTTACATAGGAGGATAGACTGTTTGTATGCTTGCGCAGCAAGTGTCTGTGTTTCTTAGTTAGCAGATAGGGATTGCCGCTTGACCTGCCAAGACCTCTATCTGCAAAGGCAGATTTAGGAAGGGGAGGGGTCAAGTGGGCCCAAGGATTTGGTCTCTCTGGGAGAATCTCAATTGCATACTCCTCGTGTCCTCTCCTCGCCTCCTTCGCAAATCCCATTGCATGAGAAAGCCAAAGATCCCTCCCCTCCGACCTTCTCCTCCAATGAGTTTTGAAAAGGAGGCAACGAGAGAGGACGCGAGTCGAATGCAATTGAGATTCTCCCTCTGACCAGCGCTCCTCTCCCCTCCCCACATCCATCTGGCCAAATTGACCAATGGGGTCAGAGCTCTGTAGATCCTTCTGGCTGGCCACTGGACTACTAATCCCCTGTCCATCTGAGCATGCTCAGTAGCAGAGACTGACCGGCTGACTGGCTGGGGGAGGGAGGCCCATGAGACTAATAAGGTAGAGTGGATCTACAGATTAAGGCAGCCCTCTGCAACCCTCTGCAGCTCTCTGATCCAGAGTGGTTGGGTTAAATGCGGTAGACACATTTTGTAAGAATTGCATTCATTTGTGCAACTGACGAGGTATGCCATTTCCCTTTCCCTACAGTGAGCTCCAAAAGTATTTGAACAGTGACACATTTTTTGTTGTTTTGGCACTTTAGATTTGAAAATATAACATGGATTTGAGTTGACTTTGAGGTAAAAGTGCAGACTATCAGCTTTAATTTGATTTGAGGGTATTTTCATCCATATTGGGTGAACCGTTTAGAAATGACAGCATTTCACATTGCGTTTCAGATTATTTTGTGCCCAATAGAAATTAACGGTAAATAATGTACTGTCATTTTGGTGTCACTTTTATTGTAAATAAAAATAGAATATGTTTCTAAACACTTCTACATTAATGTGAATGCTACCATGATGACGGTTATTGTGTAGGGCCAAACAACGCCATTTACCTGCAACTGTATTCATGACACAGCACTGCCTCTTGTGCCTTATTTAAGTATGACACACTTCTCTAACTCTGTAGACAAACTCGTGTGGATGCAACACGTGTGTTATGACTGGACTTGGAATTATCAGGGTTTTTATTCTTAGATCCATGACATGGACTCCTGGTCAGGCACAGCATGTACTCTACCTGTAGGGAGGTGATGGGGACGTAGTGAGTGAGAGCTCGAATCCCCGGGAGGATGATATATGAGTTTCGCTGAGCCATCCATAAACACACAGATTGCACACCAGACTGGTAACGAGACGACTGTTTCTTTTTGATGTTTTAAAGCTTTAGTTAGCTGCTCCTCAATCACAGCTCATCAGTGACTCTATAGGAGCTCTTGACATCGGCCTTAAAATACAGAAAAGTGCTGTGCAATTCAACAACAGCATTTAATGGCTTTCCTCAAAGACAATTCTGACGACATCAGACACAACGTTCTTGGCATTCCCTCTTCCGCCGTCCTCTCCCTCCCTCCTCCCTACACACTACGTGCTTTTCCCGGAGGAACATGATTGGCCCTCTGGCTCCCAAGATGTCAGGTTTAAATTGAACCTAGGACCGTTGTCGGTCGGGACTAGACCTGGTTCTGAGGACCACTTTATATTCACGGTGTTTGGTCCTGTCGGATAGGGGCTCCTCAAATCCAGTCAATCAGAAAGAATCCAGCCAACCTGTCCATTCTACTATAGAATTGAATTCTATTATAGAGTTGAATGGACACTCTCTCCTATGGATTGACTACATGGACACATCACATCTGGCATTAATGTCAACCAAGATGATGGATGGTTTGACAAAAGAGAGTGCACTTTAAAGATAATGCACACACACGTGTGCACAGACACATGACACACACACACACACACAATTATTGTCTATGATAAGTCTATATTTTTCTACTGTACCTATATCTACTCTACCCACTACCACTAACTCTATCTTCTCTAGGTGCCCACCTTCCTGAGTAGTAGTAGCAGCAGAAGCTTCTTGAGTAGCGGTTGTGGTCAGGTCTGGTTCTGGTGTGGTAGTGGGGAATACGGTTGTAGTTTCAGGTTCACTTTCACTTATGGAGGTTGTAGTGGGGGCTGAAGTAGTGGTTGTGGTGGTCAAAGGCAAAGTTTCTGACAGTTCTGTGAGAAAACAGATTCCAAGTTGACGAACAAACAAAACATCCCCCCTCTCCACTCAAAAAATCCACTGAAGCACTACAACAGGGGCAGGCATCCCTGTTCCTGGAGTGCCGCTGGTACTGCAGGATGTTGTTCCAACTAGGCCCTCAACCACTGGTGCTTGAACATTTGTTACATTGTTTGTACTGAACGACACGTTTTCCCAAAACGTTCTGGAACAGACTTTGAGATACGTTTGGTCCATTTAGTGGGTGTGGCAAGGAGTGACTTATTTACAGAGCAGCGGTACATTTTGAACCCACAACCCAACCCGTCCCGGTGTTTCAACTGGTCATTCAGTACAACACTGCTTCTGTTCAATTGAACATTCTATTACATTTTCACGTACTGAATGCAGCCCTGACCAACTGAGATAATTGATCAGTTCAGTGATTGCCTAAATTCAACACACCTGGTCTTCCAGGTGGGTTAAATCAGAAACATGAAGTGCCTGCAGTACTCCAGGACCAGGGTTGCCTACCCCTGCACTACAACATTGGCTAGTCCTACATATGACTAGTCTAAAAGCATATGTCATATTTTTTAAATCCTTGAATAGCTTTAAGCCAAGTCTAATAATAGTTTTACAAGTCTATCTTAACCCCAAAGATCCCTAGTCAGTCCTATGGGGTGCCGTTTGTAACATGCTATATTTTGTGAAAAAGATCAATTCCGTGCAAAAAAAGTCCTGTAGACTAACCAGGAGAGCCCAGTGCTGTCTGTCAGGTCTGATGTTGCCACTTTGCTGATCATTTCCATCTAAGCGCTCTGAGCTGAGAGTGTCTCCACAGTATCCCTAATCAAATTCCATTTTATTCATTCCTCTTGGAGCTCCTCACCCACAATCACACTGCATTACAGCACACTTACAAATTCCCCTGCTCCCCCTCTCTACCTTTCATTCTCACTTCTTATCCCTCTCTCTTTCTCTCTCACACACACACACACACACACACACACACACACACACACACACACACACACACACACACACACACACACACACACACACACACACACACACACACACACACACACACACCGCATTACAGCCCACATTTCCCTGCTCTCTCTCTTTATTTCATTCTCTTTTTCTCTCATGCCTCTCCACCAGTGACTTCATTCTAACATAAGAGAGACAGAACTGTGAAAAGATTCCTGCAGTGGAAGCTAGTGTAGCTGGGATAAAAAAAAATGACATTCCGATGCCATGGTGGCAACCGTACAGGACGTCCTATCAATGATATGGAAGACAAGTCCAGAACTGCAACCAACAAAAGAAGAAGAGCGGAAGCTGGAGAGAGAGAGAGAGAGAGAGAGAGAGAGAGAGAGAGAGAGAGAGAGAGAGAGAGAGAGAGAGAGAGAGAGAGAGAGAGAGAGAGAGAGAGAGAGAGAGAGAGAGAGAGAGAGAGAAGAGAGAGAGAGAGAGAGAGAGAGAGAGAGAGAGAGAGAGAGAGAGAGAATGCAACATCCTCTTCTTGGCTTGTTATTACTTACTAGAACCACCGCCTGTGGGGGCACCAGCGATTGCACCTGAAAAACAGGGCGAGAGAGGGGGAGAGGGAAGAAGAAAGTGTATAAGTATCTGTTTATTTATGCAGTCTTCCCGACCTTGTTAATCACACTCTGTAGAATGATCTTGTGTGTGTTGTGCGTTAAAACAAAACTCAAACAACTGTATATCAGCTTTCTTTAATCCTGGCCTGACCTTGGTGGGTACCCACAGGAGTGTTCAGGCTTTTGCTCCAGTCCAACATCACCAACACACCTGATACAACCAATCAACTACCATTAATAATTTGGCCATAATTAGTTAAATTAGTTGTGCTGGTGCTGGGGTGGAACAAAAGCCTGCACAGTCTGTGGGATGAGGACAGAGGAACTCTGATCTGTATGCAGTTTGCTACTAGATCCTCTGCAGTAGAACACCACTCAAATCTGTTCATCCAGGCCCCTGTTCTCTACCCAACTCTGGTTCTCTGATCATGGGATGATAGGGGAGGCATAGGCTCTCGCCACCAGGCAAGTGCCAGGGGAGTTGGGCCGCCCCCAGAGTAGGCTTGATCTGCCAGAGAGCTGACAGAAGAGTCCAGGCTGGGAGGCAGGGAGGGCGCTCCGCAGTGGTGGACGAAGGGAGGCAGAGGAGGGGTTGGGGGGGAGGAGTTATGGCAGGATGGGATGTGCTGCCTGGCCTAGATTATTATTTTATCATCGCCAATGCGAGCAACAGTACATTCTCCAACAAGACCCCCCCCCTCCACACTACACTACACTGCTCTCTGCTCTGAGGTACAGGATCTGGAACCTCTAGTTTGGTTACGGAACCTATTTGCCAGGATCCAGTACCTCTCGTGGAAATATTTTTTAAAATGTTTTCCTTATAGAATCATAGTCGTGGTGCAGCACCTATGATAAATTAAAATACATTTGTCAAAGTTATAGAATTAGGACTACTGCTATCTGTTCAAAAATAAATTAAATCATTCAGAACAGTCCACCAGGATTAGGCCTATAATTTCGCCATAGAGGATCAATAGCTTCCTTTAAAAAAAAAATGCCTCGCTGTGAACTGTGTCTATGCCAATCACAAGGTGTCAGGAAAGCGCGGCAAATCTGTCAGTGAACGGCACGCAGCCAAAACAGGACCTTTTGAAATATTTCTAATAAAATCGCGAGAAAACACAGGTTGGAAAGCAAATGTCTTCAGATGAAAAGAGAAGTCTTTAATCTGTCTGTATGTTGCCAAAATATTTGAGCACCTTCCAAATAGGCCTAGCGAACAGTAGCCTAGGTACAAAGTAAAACAAGAGAGCGCATCGGACATCGCCGGAAAGTGAGCTGGGCATCATTGGGTGAACTTTTTTAGAACTATACTTTCCTCCTCATATTGTACAATGTCTCCTCACACCGAGGCCCAGGCTATTAATGGATTCCAGACAAGGTTGTTTTTATTGATCTCAGATTCTCAGTTTGTCAGTGTCAAAATAGCCTGTCATTTCAATCTTTTCTGCAGTCTTAAAAATATTCTGCTAAGTGTCCAGTCATGTAAAATGTAATTATTTATCAAATTAGTTTATAAAAGGCCAAACTTTTCCAGGACTCTATAGGCTAACAATGTTCCAGAACCTCAGAGCCCCCCAGGTAACTCTACTCTAACAATGTTCCAGAACCTCAGAGCCCCCCAGGTAACTCTACTCTAACAATGTTCCAGAACCTCAGAGCCCCCCAGGTAACCCTACTCTAACAATGTTCCAGAACCTCAGAGCCCCCAGGTAACTCTACTCTAACAATGTTCCAGAACCTCAGAGCCCCCAGGTAACTCTACTCTAACAATGTTCCAGAACCTCAGAGCCCCCCAGGTAACTCTACTCTAACAATGTTCTAGAACCTCAGAGCCCCCCAGGTAACCCTACTCTAACAGCCCCCCAGGTAACTCTACTCTAACAATGTTCTAGAACCTCAGAGCCCCCCAGGTAACCCTACTCTAACAATGTTCTAGAACCTCAGAGCCCCCCAGGTAACTCTACTCTAATAATGTTCCAGAACCTCAGAGCCCCCCAGGTAACCCTACTCTAACAATGTTCTAGAACCTCAGAGCCCCCAGGTAACTCTACTCTAACAATGTTCCAGAACCTCAGAGCCCCCCAGGTAACTCTACTCTAACAATGTTCCAGAACCTCAGAGCCCCCAGGTAACTCTACTCTAACAATGTTCCAGAACCTCAGAGCCCCCCAGGTAACTCTACTCTAACAATGTTCCAGAACCTCAGAGCCCCCCAGGTAACTCTACTCTAACAATGTTCCAGAACCTCAGAGCCCCCCAGGTAACTCTACTCTAACAATGTTCCAGAACCTCAGAGCCCCCCAGGTAACTCTACTCTAACATTGTTCCAGAACCTCAGAGCCCCCCAGGTAACTCTACTCTAACAATGTTCCAGAACCTCAGAGCCCCCCAGGTAACTCTACTCTAACAATGTTCCAGAACCTCAGAGCCCCCCAGGTAACTCTACTCTAACAATGTTCCAGAACCTCAGAGCCCCCCAGGTAACCCTACTCTAACAATGTTCCAGAACCTCAGAGCACCCCAGGTAACTCTACTCTAACAATGTTCCAGAACCTCAGAGCCCCCCAGGTAACTCTACTCTAACAATGTTCCAGAACCTCAGAGCACCCCAGGTAACTCTACTCTAACAATGTTCCAGAACCTCAGAGCCCAGGTAACCCTACTCTAACAATGTTCCAGAACCTCAGAGCCCCCCAGGTAACTCTACTCTAACAATGTTCTAGAACCTCAGAGCCCCCCAGGTAACTCTACTCTAACAATGTTCTAGAACCTCAGAGCCCCCCAGGTAACCCTACTCTCGTGCTCACTTTTTGTTCTGTCACCTCCCGATGATGCACTGGGTAAGAGAAGAACAACTGTCTCTTCATCTCTCATTTCATTCAGGAAATTAGTTGGAGAAGTCTGGGGAATCCACATCCATCCTTCACAGATGGTTCAATTAAATATTAATAATCAAAAAGAACATAAGAACATAATATTTTATTTAAAAGATCATAAACAGGTTCCAACATACTGTAAAATTCTCATAATTGAAATAATTGGGACCTGTAAAGAATATAATTCAATTCACTTGGTATGAGTGAGCTATGTAAGTGGGTCCTGTTCAAAGTGGTCAAGGAACAGAATAGAAATGAATAGAAACAGAATAGAATATAACTCTACTGTATAAATGGGGGATACGTACAGGTGTTGGGAGATCCGTTGGGTGTGGGCAGGTAGGAGCCAGCTTTCCAAGACTTGGCCTTGAAGCCCTTCTTGCAGCGCTGACAGTCCTGTCCCGTGGTGTTGTGTTCACACTGACACTGAAGGTTCCCCTCTTGCAGCAGGCACAGCGATGAATGCAGGTTACACTTACACCTGAGGACAAGGGATAGGAAGAAGGGTGTGAGTGTGTGTGAAAGGAGGTGCAGGTGTGGCTTTTTTTTCCAGACGCTTACGTCTGTGAAAGGGTAGCAAAGGCACAGGAGTGTGTACTCGCTTAAGCATATTGCAGTGACTTTAACACAACACCTAGGCACCTTGTCAAGAAGTTCAGATCCCTGGGGGGGCAAAGTTGTCATCAATGAAAAGGGTGGCTGCTTTGAAGAATCTCAATATGAAATGTATTTTGATTTGTTTAACAATTTTTGTTGGTTACTACAAGATTACATATGTGTTATTTCATAGTTTTGATGTCTTCACTATTATTCTACAATGTAGAAAATAGTCCAAATAAAGATATCTAAAATGTTGACTGTTACTGTATACTTCCATTCATTTTTTCAACGGGTACCGGGTGACCTGAAGACAAGTCTTGTAAGGCCTGTGGGCATCTTAGAGCAAAACCTTTCCACAGAGGGGTTCATATTAGTGTGTAGCCCAAACTGTACAGACTGAAGTTGGCAGATCAGCTGTACCAACTTCAGATGAGTCCAAAGACGCAGAAATGGAGACCACCATCGTGTTCTTTAGAGTCTCATCTTTCCATAGAGGGGTCATAATCGTTTCTAGGTAAAACCGTTCGGACGCTACAGACGATTTGTGAGAAGAGACGATTTTCGGGATGTCTCATGGTCTTTTTACGGGTATGTTTTTATTATGCTAATTAGATTTCCGGGGAGGTGTGGACATCAACCTTGGGGGGGTTGAAGCCCACATAAAGTCTTTTTAATGTGATTTTGAAATCATCACTTTATGTCTTATACATCACTGTGTGTGTGTTTAAAATAATAAAAAATGTTTACAATTTATTTCCCAGAAGCTCCTTGGACCAGTGCAATGCTCAGTCTGATTGTGTGAGCGTTAGTAAAAAAAAAAACATTTCATAAGAAATTAGAGATATGTACATACACAGCCTGATTGGTTGATTGGATGGTCTAGGGCCCACCCCTTACACCTTCACAAACAACAACAAAGGCACATGGTATTCAACCTGTCAGTTGGAGCTGGAGTTGGACCCTGAAAGTGATGAACTTCCACAGGTGTGTTCGGCTTCTTTGTTTTGTCATCAAAACGAAAGGCATTCAGTACAATGATGCATCTTAATTTGTTGTATCATTGTTGTACTGTTTTCATTAGACCACCAGAAGATGCAGGACCAGAACAGCCTATTTGCATGTGGGACCATCCTGGCCTATACCCTGTCTGCCATCTATTCATTGCACAATGCCATGATTATCTACAGGGCTAACTATAGGCTTCTGCATCTCAGGGGCCAGACACATACTTAGTATTGCTTGTTGTGTTAAGCCTATGATGCAATGGCCCATGATGTAATCTTCAGTATCATCACAAAGTATATTCAGAATTTTGCTAAATGTATTGACATTTTTCTAATTTTGAATGAATTCAACATAATTAATTCTGTTGTTGAAAGTCAATAAAGAAACCAGACTGCAATGAAAGGTTGTTGTCAAGTTCGCCTTGTAACATTATGAGGCGGCAAAACAATTCCATCCCACCTGAACAGGTTGAAATTCCACTTTTTGACTTCATAAGTGTGGAAAAACTACACCTCCCATTCAACTGATCCCAGTCGGAATGAATGTGTAACTTAACGTTAGAGTTGTGTCTGTGTGGCTAATATGCCTAAATCATCTGGAGTTTATGTGGGAGATTAACTCAGTTTACTCGTCAAAAATAGATTTTTGTCCAAGGATGTCAAGAAATGATGTGAATCTGTGATATCTCGTTGCATTCGTATTATGTGACTAAAATAGCACCTTTTTCCAGATGAGCGGCTGGATTCCAATACGGGTTGATTTCGCTGGAGTGAACAGATATCTGAATGTAATAATATATTCAAAGAATAAACCCTGTATGCTGGCAAAATGACCACCTCAATCTTCCTCTCTCTCTGTCTGCCAATCTATTTCTCTCTCTGCATGCTGGGAGTGTTTGGTGCATGCTGGGAATTGTATGAGCGGATGAATAAAGCGGTGGTGTTTTTTTCTTAAAGAAGAGCGTCTTGTTGATCGGATGGTTGAGCATGGTGTACTTCTTAAAGAAGAGCGTCTTGTTGATCAGATGGTTGAGCATGGTGTACTTCTTAAAGAAGAGCGTCTTGTTGATCGGATGGTTGAGCATGGTGTACTTCTTAAAGAAGAGCGTCTTGTTGATCGGATGGTTGAGCATGGTGTACTTCTTAAAGAAGAGCGTCTTGTTGATCAGATGGTTGAGCATGGTGTACTTCTTAAAGAAGAGTGTCTTGTTGATCGGATGGTTGAGCATGGCGTACTTCTTAAAGAAGAGCGTCTTGTTGATCGGATGGTTGAGCATGGTGTACTTCTTAAAGAAGAGCGTCTTGTTGATTGGATGGTTGAGCATGGTGTACTTCTTAAAGAAGAGCGTCTTGTTGATCAGATGGTTGAGCATGGTGTACTTCTTAAAGAAGAGCGTCTTGTTGATCGGATCGTTGAGCATGGTGTACTTCTTAAAGAAGAGCGTCTTGTTGATCGTATGGTTGAGCATGGTGTACTTCTTAAAGAAGAGCGTCTTGTTGATCGTATGGTTGAGCATGGTGTACTTCTTAAAGAAGAGCGTCTTGTTGATCGGATGGTTGAGCATGGTGTACTTCTTAAAGAAGAGCGTCTTGTTGATCGGATGGTTGAGCATGGTGTACTTCTTAAAGAAGAGCGTCTTGTTGATCGGATGGTTGAGCATGGTGTACTTCTTAAAGGTATGTTTATTCATTTACATTTACATTTAAGTCATTTAGCAGACGCTCTTATCCAGAGCGACTTACAAATTGGTGCATTCACCTTATGACATCCAGTAGAATAGTCACTTTACAATAGTGCATCTAAATCTTAAAGGGGGGGGGGGGTGAGAAGGATTACTTACCCTATCCTAGGTATTCCTTAAAGAGGTGGGGTTTCAGGTGTCTCCGGAAGGTGGTGATTGACTCCGCTTATTCAAGTTACTCTGCTTTTTTCTCCGTCAAACAAGGGTAACGATTTCGGATGTACCACCGTTTATTCCCAATGAGCTATTGGAGCGCGAGTTATTACGGTTTGGGGAAGTTTGCCAGTTCAATGAAGGTTGTCCCGTTGGGTTGCAAACACCCGGCTCTGAAACAGGTTATGTCGTTTTGGCGACAGGTGTTTATGTTTTTGGACTCGCCGGAGCGGTCTTTGGAGTTATCGTTTAAAGTCAAGTATGACAACAGACGGTATATGGTTTATGCTAGTATGGGTAGTCAACAGTGTTTTGAGTGTGGGGATGGTGGCCATAAGCGACATGCTTGCCCGAAAAGGGAGAAGGCGGAGGGAGGGGCGCAGGAGGTCCTCGTAACGCCTGGGCCCACTGATGTAAGGAGAGGTGGTCCGACAGTGGTAGAGCAGTCACAAGCACCTGTTGCTGAGGAACAAGTTGTCTGTGTTGAGGGCAGGGAGTTACAATTTGTACCAGAGGGGAATGTTATGCAGCAGATCTGGAGAGCAAGTACCAGTGATGGGTTACTGGAGGGGGTTCATGTGAAGCTAGTCTCCCAGGTATTGGAGGAGATTCCCACTATGAGTAATGGGGTAGAGGAGGGGCATCAACAGGTAGTGGGAAACGTTGTCAGGTTCAGAGAAAATTAAAACAATGATGATGATCATGCCTCATAGGGTGTTTTTTTCCTCTTCGTCTGGTTTCTCTGTGGTTTCTTCTGCTTTTCCTTTCTCTTTTCTATATGGAGGTGCTAAGGGTAGGTTCGCTCAATGTTAATGAGGAAAAGGGACAGGAATAAGAGGGCTTGGGTATTAGAAGTAATAAAACAGGGAAGGAGACCCATAGTGATGAAGCTAACGAGGTTGACTGGGGTGTATGTGGTGGGAGGGACAGCATATACTCAGTCATGGTACTAATTTCAGTGCTGGGTGGTATCTACAACAGAGATTGTCGAGGGTCGGGTTTTATTAGTCAAGGCAGATGTTATTTTTTATATTTATGCTCCTCATGAGGGTACAGAGCGTATTGCTGTATTTGGTCAAATAAAGGAAACCTTAAGACAGTGTGATCAAGAGGAGTGTATGGTTTTTCGGGGGGGACTGGAACTGTACAGTGGATTTTACTGTTGACCGCACTGCTGAAGACCTCACCTGCAGTCAGCTACTTGCCTGTCTGGTCTATTAACTGAGTTTGAGCTTTCTGATGTGTGGAGAGTAAGGAATACAAAAGTTAGGCAGTACACATGGTTAAAGGTTAATGACGGTCGTGCCAGTGCAGCAAGGTTAGACAGGTTGTATGTATCTGATCACTACTGTAGTAGGGTTGGAAGGTTAGACAGGTTGTATGTATCTGATCACGACTGTAGTAGGGTTGGAAGGTTAGACAGGTGGTATGTATCTGATCACTACTGTAGTAGGGTTGGAAGGTTAGACAGGTGGTATGTATCTGATCACTACTGTAGTAGGGTTGGAAGGTTAGACAGGTTAGACAGGTGGTATGTATCTGATCACTACTGTAGTAGGGTTGGAAGGTTAGACAGGTGGTATGTATCTGATCACTACTGTAGTAGGGTTGGAAGGTTAGACAGGTGGTATGTATCTGATCACTACTGTAGTAGGGTTGGAAGGTTAGACAGGTGGTATGTATCTGATCACTACTGTAGTAGGGTTGGAAGGTTAGACAGGTTGTATGTATCTGATCACTACTGTAGTAGGGTTGGAAGGTTAGACAGGTTGTATGTATCTGATCACGACTGTAGTAGGGTTGGAAGGTTAGACAGGTTGTATGTATCTGATCACTACTGTAGTAGGGTTGGAAGGTTAGACAGGTGGTATGTATCTGATCTCTACTGTAGTAGGGTTGGAAGGTTAGACAGGTGGTATGTATCTGATCACGACTGTAGTAGGGTTGGAAGGTTAGACAGGTGGTATGTATCTGATCACTACTGTAGTAGGGTTGGAAGGTTAGACAGGTGGTATGTATCTGATCACTACTGTAGTAGGGTTGGAAGGTTAGACAGGTGGTATGTATCTGATCACTACTGTAGTAGGGTTGGAAGGTTAGACAGGTTGTATGTATCTGATCACTACTGTAGTAGGGTTGGAAGGTTAGACAGGTGGTATGTATCTGATCTCTACTGTAGTAGGGTTGGAAGGTTAGACAGGTGGTATGTATCTGATCACTACTGTAGTAGGGTTGGAAGGGCAGGTGTGACATTACTCCTGTGGGTTTCTCTGATCACCATAATGTGTCTGTTGATATTCACTTGTCCTGTCCAAGCAGGTCATCACCTTATTTGTACTTTAATTTTAAATTGTTACATGATGTCATGTTTTGTGAAATGTGTTTGTTGTTTTGGGGGAAAATGGAGGGTTACAAAAGGGAATTATGAGTCCTTGAGACAATGGTGGGAGGTTGGGAAGGCCCAAATACGATTGTCTTGTATCCTGCTCTGTCACGTAAGTTAAAGAGGGCCCTTGAACAGGACATAAAATCTATTGAATTGAAATTGCTCAACCAGAATGACCCCAGACTATTCATGAAATTACAGGACAAGAGACATGAACTGAGGTCGCTTCTACATGAAAGAATGAAGGGTGCGTTGATTAGGTCTCGCTTTGCTACCCTCAAGTACATGGATGCTCCTAGCGCTTTTTTAAAACCTAGGCTTTTAAAACCTGGGCTTTTAAAACCTGGGCTTTTAAAACCTGGGCTTTTGAAACCTGGGCTTTTAAAACCAGAAAACCTAGGAAAACCAGTTTTAAAACCTGGGCTTTAAAACTGGGCTTTTAAAACCTGGGCTTTTAAAACCTGGGCTTTTGGTCCAGAAGGACCAGTTTTACTGTGTACCTGACCTCTCTGTTGTTGATAACTTGTTTCTGATAAGAGATGTTTTAGACATTTGTAAACTGTCTTATGTGAATGTGGGCCTTTGACCGTGTGGACCACCAATACTTGTTCAAAACAATGAAAGCCTTTGGGTTTGGGGATGTTTTTTTATTTTTATCTTGGATGAGTTTACTGTATGCTGGGGCCTCGTGTATGGTGAAGGTGGGGGGTGGTTTATGTTGCCACATCCCTGTTCAAAGGGGTGTCAGGCAAGGATGCCCAATTTCAGGGCAGTTATTTTGTCTGGCAATTGAACCAATGCTTTGTTTTTTAAGTGCGAGACTTACTGGTTTCTCTGTGCCAGGAGTAATGATAGCACTGTCTGCGTATGCAGATGACGTGATAGTTTTTATTACAGGGGGTGAGGTTGTTAAGGTTCTCTCAAATGCTCTAAAGGTGTATGAGGGGGCCTCCTCAGCAAGAGCCAATTGGATAAAGAGCGAATCGCTGTGGGCAGGTCAGCTTCAGACGGGGTCCACTCCATGGTTACCAGGGGGGCTTCAGTGGGGCAGAGATGGGATGAAGACTTGGGGGGGGGTTGTTTTCTAGGCTCCAATGTCTTTCAGAAAAATAACTGGGAGGGTGTAGTGGAGAAAGTGTATGCCAGATTGTCAAGGTGGAAATGGGTGTTATCCCAGCTGTCTTACAGAGGAAGGGTTCTTGGTTGCCAATAATTTAGCTGTCTCTACCCTGTGGCACAGACTAATTATTTTACGGCCAGCGGGGGGGGGGGGTGTAAGAGCTTCAGAGGAGCCTTGCCAATTTATTTTGTTCTGGACAACATTGGATTAAAGCTGCAAGTTCTGGTGGACATTTCTTCCAGGATCATGGCTTTCCGGCCTCAAGCAGACCAGAGACTGTTGTACAGTGACTGTCCTAGCTGGGTCGACACAGCCTACACATTGATGAGGAGAGCGGGCTGTTTGGGCTTAGGCAAGCATCTTTTCCTCTTAAAGCTAGAGGGGGGTGATTTGTCTGGCTTGACTCCATTTTATGAGTCTGATATGCAGGCTTGGAGAGTTCTTGTCAAGTCCCTTTTTGAAGAGCCTCTCTTTTTACAACACTGCCATCCAGTCCTGTGCTATGGGTTCATCCAGCCTACGTTCATGTGTGTGGGTGTACCAGGCTGGGTCATTTGATGCGGAGTAGGAGCAGATCATTGCAGGAGGTGGGAGAAAGAGCAGGGATCCGATCATCTCACCTACGGAGGAAGGTTGTAGCTGAGGTCTGTAATTCCTTGCCAGTACTTCATCGGCAGTATGTGATTGACACTTCCAATTCTGATCGGTGGACGGAGGGTCTGGATTATGTGTTCCCTGCTCTGAATGTTAGTGCTGCGGCGGGGGCATTCGAGGAGGACGTGGGGGTGCTGCTTTCCATCCATACCCCGGAGCTGGGGGGGTTCAAGGCGGTGGGAAAGAAGGCCATGTACATAATGTGTAAAAGTGTCAATATGGAAGACACAAAATAACAGTATTCGGGGACAGGGATCTGTGGATGTGGTGGGAATACTGGAGGGGATGTTTGCAGGGTTGAGTTTGCCTGTTACAAAATGGTTAACAATACTGATCTGTTTATGAGTATATCGGGTATTCAGAGGCTGTTGTGTTTAGTTACTGTGGAGGAAGATGTTTATTTGATGTGTAACCATGGTTTTGTATGAGTGTTTACCATGTTGTGGGTTCCCAGACGCAATAAAGGTTATTTAAAACTCAATCTCTCTCTCTTTCTCAATATCCTCTCTCTCTCTCAATCTCTGTCTCTCTCTCAATCTCCTATTTCGTTCTCAATCTCCTCTCACTCTCTCTCTCTCTCCTCTCTCAATCTCCTATTTCGTTCCCAATCTCCTCTCTCCTCTCTCAATCTCCTATTTCGTTCTCAATCTCCTCTCACTCTCTCTCTCTCTCTTCTCTCTCAATCTCCTATTTCGTTCTCAATCTCCTCTCTCCTCTCTCAATCTCCTATTTCGTTCTCAATCTCCTCTCACTCTCTCACCAGTTCTCTCCTCCACTGCTTCCACTGCATTATCTTCATTCATTTTGTTTGATGATAGCACCGAGCTCCACTACGTAGTGGAGGAACGCACATGAATGCCCTGGACCAGCACGAAATAGCACCATGATAATGCCCTGGACCAGCACTAAATAGCACCATGATAATGCCCTGGACCAGCACTAAATAGCACCATGATAATGCCCTGGACCAGCACCATGATAATGCCCTGGACCAGCACTAAATAGCACTATGATAATGCCCTGGACCAGCACTAAATAGCTCCATGATAATGCCCTGGACCAGCACCATGATAATGCCCAGGACCAGCACTAAATAGCACCATGATAATGCCCTGGACCAGCACCATGATAATGCCCTGGACCAGCACTAAATAGCTCCATGATAATGCCCTGGATCAGCACCATGATAATGCCCAGGACCAGCACTAAATAGCACCATGATAATGCCCTGGACCAGCACTAAATAGTACTATGATAATGCCCTGGACCAGCACCAAATAGCACCATGATAATGCCCTGGACCAGCACTAAATAGCACCATGATAATGCCCTGGACCAGCAGTAAATAGCACCATGATAATGCCCTGGACCAGCACTAAATAGCACCATGATAATGCCCTGGACCAGCAGTAAATAGCACCATGATAATGCCCTGGACCAGCACTAAATAGCACCATGATAATGCCCTGGACCAGCACCATGATAATGCCCTGGACCAGCACCATGATAATGCCCTGGACCAGCACTAAATAGCACCATGATAATGCCCTGGACCAGCACCATGATAATGCCCTGGACCAGCACTAAATAGCACCATGATAATGTCCTGGACCAGCACTAAATAGCACCATGATAATGCCCTGGACCAGTACTAAATAGCACCATGATAATGCCCTGGACCAGCACTAAATAGCACCATGATAATGCCCTGGACCAGTACTAAATAGCACCATGATAATGCCCTGGACCAGCACTAAATAGCACCATGATAATGCCCTGGACCAGCACTAAATAGCACTATGATAATGCCCTGGACCAGCGTGAAATAGCACCATGATAATGCCATGGACCAGCACCATGATAATGCCCTGGGCCAGCACTAAATAGCACCATGATAATGCCCTGGACCAGCACTAAATAGCACCATGATAATGCCCAGGACCCGTACTAAATAGCACCATGATAATGCCCTGGACCAGCACCATGATAATGCCCTGGACCAGCACTAAATAGCACCATGATAATGCCCAGGACCCGTACTAAATAGCACCATGATAATGCCCTGGACCAGCACGAAATAGCACCATGATAATGCCCTGGACCAGCACCACGATAATGCCCTGGACCAGCACCATGATAATGCCCTGGACCCGTACTAAATAGCACCATGATAATGCCCTGGACCAGCACTAAATAGCACCATGATAATGCCCAGGACCCGTACTAAATAGCACCATGATAATGCCCTGGACCAGCACCATGATACTGCCCTGGACCAGCACTAAATAGCACCATGATACTGCCCTGGACCAGCACTAAATAGCACCATGATAATGCCCTGGACCCGTACTAAATAGCACCATGATAATGCCCTGGACCCGTACTAAATAGCACCATGATAATGCCCTGGACCCGTACTAAATAGCACCATGATAATGCCCAGGACCCGTACTAAATAGCACCATGATAATGCCCTGGACCAGCACCATGATAATACCCAGGACCAGAGCTACAGTTGAAGTCGGAAGTTTACATGCATTCAGTTTACATACATCATTAAAACTCGTTTTTTTAACCACTCCACAAATGTCTTGTTAACAAACTATAGTTTAGGCAAGTCGGTTAGGACATCTACTTTGTGTATGACACAAGTCATTTTTCCAACAACTGCTTACAGACAGATTATTTCACTTATAATTCACTGTATTACAATTCCAGTGGGTCAGAAGTTAACATACACTAAGTTGACTGTACCTTTAAACAGCTTGGAAAATTCCAGAAAATGATGTCATGGCTTTAGAAGCTTCTGATAGGCTAACTGACATAATTTCAGTCAATTGGAGGTGTACCTTTGGATGTATTTCAAGGCCTACATTCAAACTCAGTGCCTATTTGCTTGACATCATGGGACCTCCACAACTTTGGTTCATCCTTGGGAGCAATTTCCAAACGCCTAAAGGTATTACATTCATCTGTACAAACAATAGTATTCAAGTATAAACACCATGGGACCACGCAGCCATCATACCGCTAAGGAAGGAGACACATTCTGTCTCCTAGAAATGAACGTACTTTGGCGCGAAAAGGGCAAATCAATCCCAGAACAACAGCAAAGGACCTTGTGAAGATGCTGGAGGAAACAGGTACAAAATAATCTATATCCACAGTAAAATGAGTCCTATATTGACATAACCTGAAAGGCCGCTCAGCAAGGAAGAAGCCACTGCTACAAAACCGCCATAAAAAAGCCAGACTACGGTTTGCAACTGCACATGGAGAAATGTCCTCTGGTCTGATGAAACAAAAATAGAACTGTTTGGCCATAATTACCATCATTATGTTTGGAGGAAAAAGGGGGTGGCTTGAAAGCCAAAGAACACCATCCCAACCGTGAAGCACGGGGGTGGCAGCATCATGTTGTGGGGGTGCTTTGCTGCAGGAGGGTCTGGTGCACTTCACAAAATAGATGGCATCATGAGGAGGGAACATTATGTGGGTATATTGAAGCAACATCTCAAGAAATCAGTCAGGAAGTTAAAGCTTGGTCGCAAATGTGTCTTCGAAATGGACAATGACCCCAAGCATACTTCCAAAGTTGTGGAAAAATGGCTTAAGGACAACAAAGTCAAGGTACTGGAGTGGCCATCACAAAGCCCTGACCTCAGTCCTATAAAAAGTTTGTGGGCAGAACTGAACAAGCGTGTGCGAGCAAGGAGGCCTACAAACCTGACTCAGTTACACCAGCTCTGTCAGGAGGAATGGGCCAAGATTCACCCAACTTATTGTGGGAAGCTTGTGGAAGGCTACTCGAAACGTTTGACCCAAGCTTAACAATTTAAAGGCAATGCAACCAAAAACGAATTGAGTGTATGTAAACTTCTGACCCACTGGGAATGTGATGAAAGATATAAAAGCTGAAATAAATCATTCTCTCTACTATTATTCTGACATTTCACATTCTTAAAATAAAGTGGTGATCCTAACTGACCTAAGACAGGGAAGGATTAAACATCAGGAATTGTGAAGAACTGAGTTTAAATCTATTTGTCTAAG
The DNA here is from genome assembly GCF_023373465.1 of Oncorhynchus keta. Classification (NCBI taxonomy): domain Eukaryota; kingdom Metazoa; phylum Chordata; class Actinopteri; order Salmoniformes; family Salmonidae; genus Oncorhynchus; species Oncorhynchus keta. The sequence goes on from NC_068426.1 coordinate 41,813,252, forward strand.
GTGTATTTAAACTTCTGACTTCTGACTGTATATAGCACAATGATACCGCCCTGAACCAGAGCTATATAGCTCCACGATGCATTGTCAATGCAGTACCGCAGTAGAGTAAACATTGTGGTAATACTCGTCATTAACATAGCATAGTTGAGTCTTGCCAACTCCATTGTCAGTAGACAGTTTCACAATGACAGAAACTTCCCTCTGATCAAATTGATAAATTGGCAGGGAGACGCCACACTCGATCCACACGTCCACTTAGTAAAACAAACACTCACACACACTCACATGCACACACACACACATGAACACACACTAAGTCCACTTAGACTGGGAAAATTGGACATCTCTCTTTCTATGGGGGCAGGTTTGCTACATTCCCCTATGACTCCATGACATTCTCTATCTCTCTCTCGTTCACACACACACAAACGCATGCACGCATGCACACCTGCTTCCCCAACTCCTGACAGTCACCATCTCCCATCTCCACTATTGCACAACTTTGTTTTTACGGATGAGTGACGGTGACACTGAGGGTTTTGAAGAGTGTGTGTCTCTCTCTCTTCTGCTCTCCTGCCGAGGACAGCTTGTTGTGGGATTTCTCAGTCTCTCTACTTACAGTCCCTCCGCAGACAAATAATACATGGGCCACAATCATAAGTTAATGTGCAAGATGTCTAACTGCTGCATATCCCCCACTGCAAAGACATCAACGTGAAGTAAGAAGAGCAGAGAAGGAGAGAGCTCTTAGTTAAGGGACGTGAAGATAGAGGACAGCAGGATCCATCACACACAGAGAGAGAGAGATATGCAAACACATCCCTCTGTCCACTAGTTAGTAGCCCCACTCGCGCAGATGGACAGAGATGGTGGACGGTCTGTCTTTGTGCCTGCCTGTCTGTGTGTATGGTCTGAATGAAGTTGTGCACCTGTCTTTCTCTATCTCCCTCCCTGGCAGTAATGTACAATGTGTGCTCCCCTTGTGTGAGAGAGACCTGTGTGTGTGTGTGTGTGTGTGTGTGTGTGTGTGTGTGTGTGTGTGTGTGTGTGTGTGTGTGTGTGTGTGTGTGTGTGTGTGTGTGTGTGTGTGTGTGTGTGTGTGTGTGTGTGTGTGTGTGTGTGTGTGTGTGTGTGTGTGTGTGTGTGTGTGTGTGCGTGCATGAGAGCCAGTTGGAGAGATGCGGCAATTAGGGGAATAAATAAGAATAAAACATTAACAAACATCAAGGGAGCGTTGTGGCAGAGGGAAGAGGCGAGGGAAGGATAGAGGAGAGAAAGACTGGGGAAGCAGCCGTTAATAGGCCTTTAACTCTCTGTCTTTAACGCCTGTTCCTCCCTCTCTCTTTCTCCCTCCCTTTCTCTCTCCAGGGACTCAACTATCACTCCCTCTCTCTTTCCCTTGATCATTATCTCTCTATCGGTGGCCCAATAGTTCCCTCTTTTCTGGTGTGGAACTCTTCTTCTCTCTTCTCATTTAGAGTGATTCCCTGAACCTCTTTCTGCCCATCCTACTCTTGCCCTCTCTGTCTTTCTTCACTTTCCATGTCTCTTCTCTCTCTCACCCAATGGACCATACAGTGTAAAGTTATTGGGTTTTGGGGGGCAAGGGGAGGATGTGAGAATCCCTTCCTCTGAGATGAAGGGATGATGTAGGAGAGGAGGAGGGTTTACTACTCTGCTATCGAGGGGCTATCAAAGTGCTGCCGGTCTGCCTTGCTCCCTGACTGCAGGGGAACACCAAGAGAACGGTCTGCATGGATGCTTCTCGAACTGGGATGGCAGACACACAGCAGGGGAGATCTACCCCCTGTTCCTTCTCTCTTTATTAGTCTGTTTTTCTCTCAATTCAATTCAAGGGGCTTTATTTTGCATGGGAAACCTTGTTTACATTGCCAAAGCAAGTGAAATGGATAAACAAAAGTGAAATAAACAATAAAAAGTTAACCGTAAATATTACACTCACACAAATTCCAAAAGAATAAAGGCATTTCAAATGTCATGTCTTTATACAGTGTTGTGGTGATGTGCAAATAGTTAAAGTACAAAAAGAAAAATAAATAAATAAATAAATATGGGTTGTATTTACACTGGTGTTTCATGCCCTTGTGGCATCAGGTCACAAATCTTGCTGCTGTGATGGCACACTGGTATTTCACCCAATAGATATGGGAGATTATCAAAATGGGATTTGTTTTCAAATTCTTTGTGGGTCTGTGTAATCTGAGGGAAATATGTGTCTTTAATATGGTCATACATTTGGCAGGTTAGGAAGTTTCCACCTCATTTTGTGGACCGTGCATCGTCAAATATTTCCTGAACCTGACCACCTGACCCAACATTTTCTGCCACTGAGTACACTCTGTTTAGGGCCAAATAGCATTCTTCTTTTTTTTTTGTGTAAATTCTTTCTAATGTGTCAAGTAGAGGTAGAGCGATTCATGATTTTTCAACGCCGATACCGATTATTGGAGGACTAAAAAAAAGCTGATACCGATTAATCGGACGATTTTTATATATATACTTGTAAAAATGACAATTACAACAATACTAAATGAACACTTTTATTTTAACTTAATATAATACATCAATAAAATGAATTTAGTCTCAAATAAATAATGACACATGTTCAATTTGGTTTAAATAATGCAAAGACAAAGCGTTGGAGAAGGAAGTAAAAGTGCAATATGTGCCATGTAAGAAAGCTAACGTTTCAGGTCCTTGCTCAGAACATATGGAAGCTGGTGGCTCCTTTTAACATGAGTCTTCAATATTCCCAGTTAAGAAGTTTTAGGTTGTAGTTTATAGGATTCATAGGACTATTTTTCTCTATACCATTTTATATTTCATATACCTTTGACTATTGGGTGTTCTTATAGGCACTATAGTATTGCCAGCCAAATCTCAGGAGTTGATAGGCTTGAAGTCATACAATGAAGAGCTACTGGCAAATGCAGGAAAGTGCTGTTTGAATGAATGCTTACAAGCCTACTGCTGCTGCCTTGAAATCGGCCCGTTCTTCCCAATTAAGGTGCCACCAGTCCCTGCTGCTGAAAAACATCCCCACAGCATGATGCTGCCACCACCATGCTTCACCGTAGGGATGATGCCAGGTTTCCTCCAGAGTTCAATCATTGTTTCTCATGATCTGAGAGTCCTGTAGCTGCCTTTTGGCAAACTCCAAGTGGGCTGTCATGCCTTTTTACTGAGGAGTGGCATCCGTCTGGCCACTCTACCATAAAGGTCTGATTGGTGGAGTGCTGCAGAGATGGTTGTCCTTCTGGAACAATAAAATCTCCACAGAGGAACTCTGGAGCTCTGTCAGAGTGACCATCGGGTTCTTGGTCACCTCCCGGACCAAGACCCTTCTCCCCCGATTGCTAAGTTTGGCTAGGCGATCAGTTCTAGAAAGAGTCTTGAGGGTTCCAAACTTCTTCCATTTGAGAATGATGGAGGCCACTGTGTTCTTGGGGACCTCCAATGCTGCAGAAATGTTGTAGTACCCTTCCCTAGATCTGTGCCTCGACACAATCTTGTCTCAGAGCTCTACGGACAATTCCTTTGTCCTCATGGCTTGGTTTTTGCTCTGACATGCACTGTCAACTGTGGGACCTTATATAGACAGGTGTGTGCCTTTCCAATCAATTCAATTTACCACAGGTGGTCTCCAATCAAGTTGTAGAAACATCTCAAGGATTATTAATGGAAACAGGATGCACCTGAACTCAATTTTGAGGCTCATAGCAAAGGGTCTGAATACTTAGGTAAATAATTAAATAATGTAAATAATGTTTTTTATTTTTAATACATTTGCAAAAATATCTAAAAACCTATTTTCACTTTGTCATTATGGGGTATTGTGTGTAGATTGGTGAGGAACATTTATAATTTAATACATTTTAGAATAAGGCTGTAAAGTAGCAAAATGTGGAAAAATGGAAGGGTGTGAATACTTTCTGAATGCACTGCACATGCAAATACACACCCCCACACACCAGTGGAGGCTGGTGAGGGGAGAATGAATCATAATAATGGCTGGAACAGAGCAAATGGAATGGCATCAGACATGGAAACTATGTGTTTGATGTATTTGATACCATTCCACCCAGTCCGCTCCAGCCATTACCTTGAGCCCGTTCTTCCCAATTAAGGTGCCACCAACCTCCTGTGGCACACACACACACACACACACACACACACACACACACACACACACACACACACACACACACACACACACACACACACACACACACACACACACACACACACACACACACACACACACACACACACCATAGTGTGCAGCCGGGTCATTGATCAGCAGGCCAACGGCCTCTCACCCCCTTTCCTTCCTTCCCTCCCTCCTCCCATTGTAAATTCAGCTAATTGGACATGACTGCCTTTATGTTCCCGCTTCATAAATTTCTTTACTCTGAAGGAGGAGGATCGATTTTCCTGGGTGCTGGAGTGCAGTGCAGTCTTCAGGAGTGTGTGTGTGTGTGTGTGTGTGTGTGTGTGTGTGTGCTCATGCGTGCGTGAGTCTCTTCAAACTATCTTCGCCTCACCAATCCTCTTTTTCTCTATCGCTCTCTTTTTCTTTGATGGGCTCAGTAAATCTATAACGGAACTCCCCTTCGATGATCTGGTGACCGGAATAATTATGCGCCTGTGGGTCTCCTTCAAACGATCTTCGCCTGACCAATCCTCTCTCTTTTTTTATTTAATTCAATTAAAGGGCTTTATGGGCATGGGAAACATATGTTAACACTGGTTTGTTATCTAATTCACTTGATTTGGCAAAGTGTAAAAAAACATTCCCCCAAAATATGTCTACAGTACCAGTCAAACTTTTGGACACACCTACTCATACAAGGGTTGTAATTAATGTTTTACTATTATAGATTCTTCAAAGTAGCCACCCTTTGCCTTGATGACAGCTTTGCACACTCTTGGCATTCTCTCAACCAGCTTCACCTGGAATGCTTTTCCAACAATCTTGAAGGAGTTCCCACATATGCTGAGGACTTGTTGGCTACTTTTCCTTCACTCTGCGGTCCAACTCATTTCAATTGGTTTGAGGTTGGGTGATTGTGGAGGCCAGGTCAACTGATGCAGCACTCCATCACTCTTCTTCTTGGTCAAGTGGTCCTTACACAGCCTGGAGGTGTGTTTGGTCATTGTCCTCTTTAAAAACAAATAGTCCCATTAAGCACAAACCAGATGGGATGGTGTATCGCTGCAGAATGCTGTGGTAGCCATGATGGTTAAGTGTGCCTTGAATTCTTAATAAATCACCCAGAGTGTCACCAGCAAAGCACAGCCAGACCATCACACCTCCTCCTCCATGCTTCACAGTGGGAACCACACATGCGGAGATCATCCATTCACCTACTCTATGTCTCACAAAGACACTGCGGTTGTAACCAAAAATCTCAAATTTGGACTCATCAGACCAAAGGATAGATATCCTCCGGTCTAATCTCCATTGCTCGTGTTTCTTGGCCTTATTATTTGTGTCCTGTGGTAGTGGTTTCTTTGCAGCATATCAACCACGAAGGCCTGATTCATGCAGACTATTCTGAACAGTTGATGTTGAGATGTGTCTTTTACTTGAACTCCGTGAAGCATTATTTTGGGCTGAGATTTCTGAGGCTGGTAACACCAATGAACTTATTCTCCGCCGCAGAGGTAACTCCCATAGTAATTCGTTATGAATCCAAAACTAAATCAACATCTGCATTTTGAAAGAGTATTTTTTTAATCATTATTTTATTAACAAAATGTGTTTATTTGTTTATTAGGCTACCATGCAGTCTACAATACATACTGTAGTTAACATGGGAAAGTGCCTAATTCCTTACATAAGGGAGAGCAGGCCATGTCTGTACTACAGAACGCTGGGCACACGGGACACCGGGATTCAAATCCCCGATGGGGAGGAAGGAGAAGGCTGTCCTTGTAAATGGGAATTTGTTCTTAACTGATTCCATATGTGTTATTTCATAGTTGTGATGTCTTCAATATTATTCTACAATGTAGAAAATAGTAAGAAATGTAAAAATCCTGGAATGAGTAGGTGTGTCCAAACTTTTGACCGGTACTTGCTGGAACAAAACATTACGGTCGGCAGTACAGCACTGGGCTATTTACGAGGAAGGAGTAAGTTGTCCTTGTAAATAAGAATTGTTCATAACTTACTTGCCTAGTTAAATAAAGGTCACACTAAGTGCATAACATTTATGCACCCTAATTTTCTAATTCTTGTTTTAACCAATAACCAAATTGATATTAAGTGAAATATAAACATCCACATCTTTTTTTTCTTTCTATTTTTTTTAATTAACAAAAGCAAAAAGATGTTAATGAAAAAATACTGTACTGCTGTTTTGAGTTATAAATGTAACACTTTAGAGTACCGGTACTTAAATGGGAAACGAGTAACCAACTAGTCCGTGACAACTGTCTTGAGTTTGGCATTTATGACAATGCCCTGGGATATCCCACAAACGGGTCACATTCTAACTACGACTGTGTGGCCTGTGAGTGGTAGAGAGCGAAATCGATTACACGTACGTGTTCGTGAGTTTCTAGCTCTAACCATTCAGGCTATACAGATGTTTTTGTTTTTGTTAGAAGGGTTAAAGCCCAACACTGCAAACTTATGGTTAGTACCAATGCTCCACGTTTTTTCAAAGGTCCAACACACCAGCTCCTCGTTAGTATAGTGGTGAGTATCCCCGCCTGTCATGCGGGAGGCCAGGGTTCAATTCCCCGACGGGGAGAAAGTACAGCCTTCTTTTATGGTGAACAATGTAGCTGAGCCCACAAAGCGTAAAATATGCTTGGAAATAAAGCTTTATGATACGATTTCCAGCCTTATCTCAGTTTTCCAAGGCATTGGTTGTTCAGTGGTAGAATTCTCGCCTTACTCTTGAAAAATCTGACTTTGCTTTCATTTACAGTTTGGACATTTACTCATTCTCAGTAGACTTTGGTGAATCCATTGTTGATTTCCAGCATCGAATACATTGCAAGTTGAGGGATTTTCACACAGTAGCCGGGATATAAAAGGTATATTGTCCTGCTAATAGAAAACATTTGTATGACGGGCTACACCTGCTAGTTGTGATGTCTTCACTAGTACAAATATAGAAAAAAACATGAATGAGTTGGTGTGTCCAAACTTTTGACTGGTACTTGCTTAATTAATTAGATTAATATTATGATGTTTCTATTCCATGAAAAAACTAAAAACACTCTGGGTTTCTGTTAGGATGGAACGGAAAATATGGCGCTGTACAACGTGATGTCCGGCAGTACAGTACTGGGCTATTTAGCTTGTCTCAGAGCAGCATGAAACAGTTCTAAAATAGTTGTAGGCTTTTGCTTCTAACATCAATGTGCTCTTTAAATAAATAAGACCTTTACCATTTTGTCAACAACAACAAAAAATCAATGATGTGACTCTCCGCCAATCACATTTAGAGGATTGGAGGACTCTGATATTAATATAAAGGGGCATTTTCCGTTAGGATCTGTGAGAATGTCTGAGAATATCTAAGGGACTTTTATATCATTCTAAAACCAGAAAAAGGCCATTCTTGAACATGGGGTGAGACATTCTCACTAATTTGTAAATTAAGACAGTTATTTAGAATTATTTAATTCTGGAGAAACCAAACTTGATTATTTAGCAGACATCACTTGCTTATATTCAGTCAACACATATCTTGAAAATATCATGGAATATTTTAACATTTTTGTTTCTCCATGCTTGTCTCAGAGCAGCGCGAAACAGTGCTGAAATAGACGGCCACAGCGGGAGGGTATGTATTCTGTGCCCACTCGTGGTATCTCTCTTTCGGTTACACATCCTTGGAATAGCAGAACAGCATAACGGCCCGGGCGGACCTTGCTGTGCCTGGTGAGCAGTTGGTCAAGTTCTGTTGTCAGAAGAGGAATGGAAATGTCAGGGTGAAACGAAAAGCTGACAAACCCGCCACGTACTGTATGTTGACTCTGCCTGTCGGAGGTGGAGTTCCAGAGCTCACGGGTGTGCCTGGTATGGATTGTGATGGCATCTCGTTCCTTTTCAATGCGCGAGTGACCATTCAAGCCATTGACTCACTGATGAATGAAGATGATGAGGGATTGGCAAAGGCAAACTGTAATCTGCGGGCATCACGGCTCAGTAAGAAATGTATATATATATATATATATAAATATACACATATATATGTAAATATACAGATGAAGTCGGAAGTTTACATACACTTAGGTTGGAGTCATTAAAACTCGTTTTTCAACCACATCACAAAGCCCTGACCTCAATCCTATAGAAAATGTGTGGGCAGAACTGAAAAAGCTTGTGCGAGCAAGGAGGTCTACAAATCTGACTCAGTTACACCAGCTCTGTCAGGAGGAATGGGCCAAAATTCACTCAACTTATTGTGGGAAGCTTGTGGAAGGCTACCCGAAACATTTGACCCAAGGTAAACAATTTAAAGGCAATGCTACCAAATACTAATTGAGTGTATGTAAACTTCTGACCCACTGGGAATGCGATGAAAGAAATACAAGCTGAAATAAATCACTCTCTACCATAATTCTGAATTTTCACTTCTTAAAATAAAGTGGGGATTCTAACCTACCTAATTTTTACTAGGATTTGTGAAAAACTGAGTTGAAATGTATTTGGCTAAGATGCATGTAAACGTCCGACTATATATATATATATATACTGCTCAAAAAAATAAAGGGAACACTTAAACAACACAATGTAACTCCAAGTCAATCACACTTCTGTCAAATCAAACTGTCCACTTAGGACGCAACACTGATTGACAATAAACGTCACATGCTGTTGTGCAAATGGAATAGACAACAGGTGGAAGTTATAGGCAATTAGCAAGACACCCCCAATAAAGGAGTGGTTCTGCAGGTGGTGACCACAGACCACTTCTCAGTTCCTATGCTTGCTGGCTGATGTTTTGGTCACTTTTGAATGCTGGCGGTGCTTTCACTCTAGTTGTAGCATGAGACGGAGTCTACAACCCAGACATGTGGCTCAGGTAGTGCAGCGCATCCAGGATGGCATATCTTTACGAGCTGTGGCAAGAAGGTTTGCTGTGTCTGTCAGCGTAGTGTCCAGTGCATGGAGGCGCTACCAGGAGACAGGCCAGTACATCAGGAGACGTGGAGGAGGCCATAGGAGGGCAACAACCCAGCAGCAGGACCGCTACCTGAGCTGTTGACCGGGATAATTGTGAGCCTATTCACAGCTCTTCACTCATTCAAACCAAAGGGAAAGTTTGACTCTAATTCTCAATTCTTCCAATCGGATGCAGGTTGACGTTTTGTCATGAGTCTTGTCCTGGGGGCAGAACTGAGCAATATCCCATTTTATAGGCCAGCTGCAAAGTCTAAATTGGCCATATTGTAAAAATGTATGAAAACAAAAAGTAGCTTTTATTTCCTGTTAGTGATCACTCTGCAGAGCTGCCTCCAGAACAAGATTCATGACGGAAAACTCTAACCTGTCCAAGCGGACTCTCTTTAGATCTCTTCATTGTTACCGGAAACATTATTGTGACAGTAAAAGCTTCTAAAGTTTGTACTGTACATTCAATCTATTCCCTGTCCATTTTCACTGTTGTTTTGGACTCGTATTCCAGATAACATCAGATGGAAACTCTCTCTACTGTAACATCTGAGGGACCATTGGACATGCCAAAGGGACTGTGCTTTTAGGGTAAGCAAAACAAGCACATTGCCCCGCTCTCATACACACACACACACACATGCACGTACGCTCACGAGCACTCACGCACACGAGAATGCACAAAATCAACACACACACACACACACACACACACACACACACACACACACACACACACACACACACACACACACACACACACACACACACACACACACACACACACACACACACACACACACACACACACGCTGAAGCTGAGAAGCATTTGGGGTTGAGAGTTCACTGCCATTAGACCCAACCCAGAGGAAAATGGGAAAAGCACTAAGACACTTCGAAATGACCTTGATTGCTTTAGAAATAGTTGTGTGTGTGTAGAGTAGAAACGGGCAGGCGGGGTAGTTACATAAGCACATGCTGTGAGGGTGTGTATCTATGTCTACGTGTGAACATGCATGAGGACGTTTGCCCAGTGTCTTGGTATGTGTGTGTGTGTGTACTCCTGTGTGAATCAATAATTCACACAGGATGCAGTAAATGGCTTGGGAACTGGGCTAGGTGGTGAAAGAGAGAGACTCCGAGAGCGAGAGAGACCTATACAGAGTACAGTAATACAGGGTCGCTCTAATGTATGAATGCTGAGCAGCAGCAGCCCTACTGGAAATATATAAATGATGAAACAAGCTTGGCCACGGCCTATTTCAAACTCTCATCTTCTCACGCACAGAAGAGCAGTAGTTTAGAAATATGGTTGGTAGAAGAACATCCTGTGTCCGAACCGTTTGGGCTACAAACTAATGGGATTCAATGGTGTTCTCGGTTTTGCTCTAGGACCCCCACAAGTGTCATGGGACTCGTCTGCAGGTAACCGAGAAATAAATTAATTAATTAATGCTAGTATGGAGGTAGTTTTGTGGGTTAACTATGTGTAAAATATATACAAAAGTTTGGGGTCACTTCAAAATGCCCTTGTTTTTTAAAGATTTTTTTTTTGTCCATTAAAATTGATCAGAAATACAGTGTAGACATTTTTCCAGACTCTTGTAGCTGGAAACTGCTAATTTTCTTTTTTTAATGCAATATCTACATAGGTGTGTAGAGGCACATTATCAGCAACCATCACTCCTGTGTTCCAATGGCACATTGTGTTAGCTAATCCAAGTTTATAATTTTAAAAGGATAATTGATCATTAGAAAACCCTTTTTGCAATTATGTTAGCACAGATGAAAACTGTTGTACTGATTAAAGAAGCAATAAACCTTGCCTGCTTTAAACTAGTTGAGTATCTGGAGCGTCAGCATTTGTGGGTTCGATTACAGGCTCAAAATGTCCAGAAACAAAGCACTTTCTTCTGAAACTCGTCTGTCAATTCTTGTTCTGAGAAATGAAGGCAATTCCATGCGAGAAATTATCAAAGAAACTGAAGATCTCGTACAACGCTGTGTACTACTCCCTTCACAGAACAGAGCAAACTGGCTCTAACCAGAATAGAAAGAGAAGTGGGAGGCCTCGGTGCACAACTGAGCAAGAGGACAAGTACATTAGTGTCTAGTTTGAGAAACAGATGCCTTGCCAAAACAATAGTTTGTTAACAATACATTTGTGGAGTGGTTGAAAAAACAAGATTTAATGACTCCAACCTAAGTGTATGTAAACTTCCGACTTCAACTGTATATACACACAGCGCCTTTGGAAATTATTCAGACCCCTTGATTTTTCCACATTTTGTTAGGTTAGCCTTATTCTAAAATCTACAAACAATACCCCATAATCACAAAGCAAAAATAGGTTTTGAAATTTTTGCTAATTTATTGAAATAAAAAAAAACAGAAACATATTATTTGATTTACATAAGTATTCAGACCCTTTACTCTTACTTGGTTGACACACCTTTGGCTGACATGGTTGTCCTTCTGGAAGGTTCTCCCATCTCCACAGAGGAACTCTAGAGATCTATCAGAGTGACCATCAGGTTCTTGGTCACCTCTCTGACCAAGGTCCTTCTCCCCGATTGCTCAGTTTGGCCCAGGGGTCCAGCTCTAGGAAGACTCTAGATGGTTCCAAACTTCTTCCATTTATGAATGATGGAGGCCACTGTTCTTGGGAACCTTCAATGCTGCAGACATTTTTTGGAACCCTTCCCCAGATCTGTGCCTCGACACGATCTGGTGTCGGAGCACTGAGGAGAATTCCTTCGACCTCATGGCTTGGTTTTTACTCTGACATCCACAGTCAACTGTGGGAGCTTATAAAGACAGGTGTATGCCTTTCCAAATCATGTCCAATCAATTGAATTGAGTCTCATCGCAAAGGGTGGACTCCAATCAAGACGGTGGACTTCCACAGGTGGACTCCAATCAAGTTGTAGAAACATTTCAAGGATGATCAATAGAAACAGAATGCACCGGAGCTCAATTTCGAGTCTCATAGCAAAGGGTCTGAATACTTACAGTACCAGTCAAAAGTTTGGACACACCTATACCTACTTTTTTACTATTTTCTACATTGTAGAATAATATTGAAGACATCAAAACTATGAAATAACATACATGGAATCATCTAGTCATCAAAAAAAGTGTTAAACTAATAAAAATAGATTTACTATTTGAGATTCTTCAAAGTTGCCACCCTTTGCCTTGACAGCTTTGCACACTTGTCATTCTCTCAACCAGCTTCATGAGGTGGTCACCTGGAATGCATTTCAAATAACAGGTGTGCCTTGTTAAAAAGTTAATTTGTGGAATTTATTTCCTTCTTAATGTGTTTGAGCCAATCAGTTGTGCTGTGACAAGGTAGGGGTGATATACAGAAGATGGCCCTATTTGGTAAAAGACCAAGTCAATATTATGGCAGGACCAGCTCAAATAAGCAAGGGGAAACGACAGTCCATCATTACTTTAAGACATGAAGGCCAATCTATACGGAACATTTCATGAACTTTGGAAGTTTCTTCAAGTGCCGTCGCAAAAAGCATCAAGCTCTATGATGAAACTGGATCTCATGAGGACCAGCACAGGAAAGGAAGACCCAGAGTTACCTCTACTGCAGAGAATAAGTCCATTAGAATTACCAGCCTCAGAAATTGCAGCCCAAATACATTCTTTACAGAGTTCAAGTAACTGACACATCTCAACATCTACTGTTCAGAAGAGTCTGCATGAATCAGGCCTCATTGCTGCAAAGAAATCACTACTAACAGGACACCAATAAGAAAAAGAGACTTGCTTGGGCCAAGAAACATGAGACCGGTGGAAATTTGTGCTTTGGTTCGATGAGTCCAAATGTAAGATTTTGGGTCTTTGTGAGACGCAGAGTAGGTGAATGGATGATCTCCGCATGTGTGGTTCCCACCGTGAAGCATGGAGGTGTGATGGTGTGGGGGTGCTTTGCTGGTGACATTGTCAGTGATTTATTTAGAATTCAAGGCACACTTAACCAGCATGGCTACCACAGCATTCTGCAGCGATACACATTATCCTGGTTTGCGCTTAGTTGAACTATAATTTGTTTTTCAAACAGGACACTGACCCAACACATCTCCAGAATGTGTAAGGGCTATTTGACCGAGAAATTGAGTGATGGGAGTGCTGCATCAGATGACCTGGCGTCCACAATAACCTGACCACAAACCAATTGAGATGGTTTGGACCGCAGAGTTAAGGAAAAGCAGCCAACAAGTGCTCAACATATGTGGGAATTCCTTCAAGACTGTTGGAAAAGCATTCCTCATGAAGCTGGTTGAGAGAATGCCAAGAGTGTGTAAAATTGTCATCAGGGCAAAGGGTGGCTACTTTGAACAATCTCAAATATAAAATAGATTTTGATTTTATCACTTTTTTTTGTTGGATACACCATTATTCCATGTCTTATTTCATAATTTTGATGTCTTCACTAAACCCTTGAATGAGTAGCTTTGTCCAAACTTTTGACTGGTACTGTATGTAAATAAGGTATCTGTTTAAAAAAAAAAAAAATGTAATACATTTACAAACATTTCTAAAAACCTGTTTCACCTTGTCATTATGTGGTATTGTGTGTAGACTGCTGAGGAATTTACTGGGTTTAGTTTAACATCTCCTAGATTTAGGACAGACACTTCAAAACCTTGGGTCTTATTTATTTTTTGAATATCTTTTTTTGCCATTTAAGAATGTGTTATTCAATGAGTTTCTATGGGCTGTAGTTAATAAAAGGCACAATCTATATCTTTAACAAATACCGAAAGGGATCCTAATATTTTAAAGTCAAATAGATAAATGATCCATAGTATGACCCTCTTATAACAATTCCATGTCAGTTTAGCATCCCCACCCCCCTTCTGCTACAGGCTCAGTCCCCAGTGTGTGAATAATAGTTTTTTGTGTCAATGTCTTCTACACACTAAGTGGTCATCTGATGTGCCATCTTAAAGTACTTCTGCTGTAGGGCTACGCCCTGTCCCCAAGTCCCTCTCCCTGTCCTCCACACTTTCCTCACACTCACTCATCCAGCCCATCCCGCCCTTGCACCTTGTAGGTGGATAGATCCGTATGGGCATAATATTGTGCTCCTGTGGATATTAGGAAGAGTTTGCCGGTGTGTGTGCGTGTGCGTGTCTCCCGAGTCCACCACGGTGCCACTGCTGAATGTGTTTTAATGAACGCAGCAGACGGGACCTGGGGGGGTGGAGGGAGGGATAAAGGGGTGGAATCAGGAAGAAGAGAAGAGGATTCCTTAGTTATGGAACGGCTCCAAAAAGAAAAGAGAAAGTGATAAGGAAAAGAAAAAGAGAGGGTTGAAAGAAAGGGACAGCAGCGATGGAGGGATGTCAAAGCTCGGGCCCCTACAGGGCCTGTTGGCCTCCCAGGATGCTGGTACTGGGTTACTGAAGATCTGTTTTCCTTGAGGTCCTAATGGAAGTGTGTGTGTGTGTGTGTGTGTGTATTGGTGCATAATTCAGGGTTTGACAGGTGCTGTGCGGTAAGACGAGCTGAAATCAGCCAGAGGACAAGGGTTAATACACCTTTCCTGCTAAAACATTGAGAGGGAAAATCATCAGTCATAGAAGAGAGAGAGCACAGAGCTGCCTCAGGCCTGGGAGAGGGAGGGAGGCAGGGAGGGCGAGAGAGACAGAGGGAGAGAGTGTGTGTGTGTTTGCGCATGAGAGTGCTTCAAAAAACAGAGAGAGAGAGAGAGTCAAAAATCAGCCATAGTTAACAAGGCAAGTACAAGGCCTAATTCTTGGAGGTCTTTTACTATGAATATTTACTGGCGCTCTAGAAATACTTTTGGGGTAATATAATACAGGAAGTAACTCCTACTTCTCATTGACTTCTTTATTAATATAATGCAGGAAGTAACTCCTACTTCTCATTGACTTCTTTATTAATATAATACAGGAAGTAACTCCTACTTCTCATTGACTTCTTTATTAATATAATAAAGGAAGTACTCCTACTTCTCATTGACTTCTTTATTAATATAATACAGGAAGTACTCCTACTTCTCATTGACTTCTTTATTAATATAATACAGGAAGTAACTCCTACTTCTCATTGACTTCTTTATTAATATAATACAGGAAGTAACTCCTACTTCTCATTGACTTCTTTATTAATATAATACAGGAAGTAACTCCTACTTCTCATTGACTTCTTTATTAATATAATACAAGAGGTAACTCCTACTTCTCATTGACTTCTTTATTAATATAATACAGGAGGTAACTCCTACTTCTCATTGACTTCTTTATTAATATAATACAGGAGGTAACTCCTACTTCTCATTGACTTCTTTATTAATATAATACAGGAAGTAACTCCTACTTCTCATTGACTTCTTTATTAATATAATACAGGAGGTAACTCCTACTTCTCATTGACTTCTTTATTAATATAATACAAGAGGTAACTCCTACTTCTCATTGACTTCTTTATTAATATAATACAGGAAGTAACTCCTACTTCTCATTGACTTCTTTATTAATATAATACAGGAAGTAACTCCTACTTCTCATTGACTTCTTTATTAATATAATACAGGAGGTACTCCTACTTCTCATTGACTTCTTTATTAATATAATACAGGAGGTAACTCCTACTTCTCATTGACTTCTTTATTAATATAATACAGGAAGTAACTCCTACTTCTCATTGACTTCTTTATTAATATAATACAGGAAGTAACTCCTACTTCTCATTGACTTCTTTATTAATATAATACAGGAAGTAACTCCTACTTCTCATTGACTTCTTTATTAATATAATACAGGAAGTAACTCCTACTTCTCATTGACTTCTTTATTAATATAATACAGGAGGTAACTCCTACTTCTCATTGACTTCTTTATTAATATAATACAGGAGGTACTCCTACTTCTCATTGACTTCTTTATTAATATAATACAGGAAGTAACTCCTACTTCTCATTGACTTCTTTATTAATATAATACAGGAGGTACTCCTACTTCTCATTGACTTCTTTATTAATATAATACATGAAGTAACTCCTACTTCTCATTGACTTCTTTATTAATATAATACAGGAAGTAACTCCTACTTCTCATTGACTTCTTTATTAATATAATACAGGAAGTAACTCCTACTTCTCATTGACTTCTTTATTAATATAATACAGGAAGTAACTCCTACTTCTCATTGACTTCTTTATTAATATAATACAGGAAGTAACTCCTACTTCTCATTGACTTCTTTATTAATATAATACAGGAAGTAACTCCTACTTCTCATTGACTTCTTTATTAATATAATACAGGAAGTAACTCCTACTTCTCATTGACTTCTTTATTAATATAATACAGGAGGTAACTCCTACTTCTCATTGACTTCTTTATTAATATAATACAGGAGGTAACTCCTACTTCTCATTGACTTCTTTATTAATATAATACAGGAAGTAACTCCTACTTCTCATTGACTTCTTTATTAATATAATACAAGAGGTAACTCCTACTTCTCATTGACTTCTTTATTAATATAATACAGGAAGTAACTCCTACTTCTCATTGACTTCTTTATTAATATAATACAGGAAGTAACTCCTACTTCTCATTGACTTCTTTATTAATATAATACAGGAAGTAACTCCTACTTCTCATTGACTTCTTTATTAATATAATACAAGAGGTAACTCCTACTTCTCATTGACTTCTTTATTAATATAATACAGGAAGTAACTCCTACTTCTCATTGACTTCTTTATTAATATAATACAGGAAGTAACTCCTACTTCTCATTGACTTCTTTATTAATATAATACAGGAAGTAACTCCTACTTCTCATTGACTTCTTTATTATTGTTCTGTTTAAATATTCATATTGTCTCTTTTATAATTATTATCCTACTGTAAGAGTATATGGATGACTCTGTGATGCCTAAGTCTGGCCTGTAAGAGTATATGGATAACTCTGTGATGCCTAAGTCTGGCCTGTAAGAGTATATGGATGACTCCGTGATGCCTAAGTCTGGCCTGTAAGAGTATATGGATGACTCCGTGATGCCTAAGTCTGGCCTGTAAGAGTATATGGATGACTCTGTGATGCCTAAGTCTGGCCTGTAAGAGTATATGGATGACTCTGTGATGCCTAAGTCTGGCCTGTAAGAGTTTGCTTAGCTTACCATGTGTGGCCAGGTTGAATGATGGAGTGATGAACGATAACTTCAGTTTGATTCTGAAAACTTCTGTTCGTCTCTTACTGTTCCAAAAAAAGGTGGCAGCAGATACAGTAGTGTGCTTTGTTTTAAATCGTTTTTTGGTGGTCACACATTTATTTAGTTGTTGTTTATTCCTTGTCTCTCTACATGTTTCTGATGACACTCACAGACAAGCTGATGATAGTAAAACGGCTTGTGCGAAGCACTAAACTCTGTAATAAAAGTGGCCGACAGAGCAAAAACAAGCAGTCTTTCCAAGGACAATGTGTGACGTAGTATTGTTCATGTGATGACATGCTATTTATCAAATAATTAACTAACTAGGTATATAATTAAGTGATTAAATGAATCCTGTAACCATTAACTCAGTAACCTGGGGGCACCATGGGAAAAGTTTGTTTCATGAGTAACCGTTTCCACCAGAATTCATTGAAAGAATATCTCTAAAAGTTACAATGTTTTGGTCACAACGTCTTCATTTAACGTTAAATAACATAACAAAATCGACATTCATTTTCATATTCCATCTACCATTGTTACCACCATTTTGGCTGATGAAATATAATGTCCCAAAATCCATTTATTTGATGTTCTGTAGATTTGGGCTGTAAACTCTTATGGCACATACATTCCAGTCTCTCACATTATCGACTCGGAACGGAGTTGGGCTGCCGCCTTATAATTTACGATGGCCGTGAGGTCATAACCCCCCCATCAATCCCTCTATACCTCCCCCTCTGCAGGAGGGAGGGATATCTCTGTAGAACCGTGATCCATTGTAACCTGATCCTCACAGGCCAGTCAAAACAACAAACTCCACTCCTCCTCATGTTCCCCCACTTCCAATTCCCAGCATACATCTCAGCTTTAAAGGCACGCATCACGGTATCAAGAGAATCCACCCTTCTCAACAGATGCTAGGTTAGGCACAGTGCAGGTGGGTGGGTTAGGCACAGTGCAGGTGGGTGGGTTAGGCACAGTGCAGGTGGGTGGGTTAGGCACAGTGCAGGTGGGTGGGTTAGGCACAGTGCAGGTGGGTGGGTTAGGCACAGTGCGGTGGGTGGGTTAGGCACAGTGCAGGTGGGTGGGTTAGGCACAGTGCAGGTGGGTGGGTTAGGCACAGTGCAGGTGGGTGGGTTAGGCACAGTGCAGGTGGGTGGGTTAGGCACAGTGCAGGTGGGTGGGTTAGGCACAGTGCAGGTGGGTGGGTTAGGCACAGTGCAGGTGGGTGGGTTAGGCACAGTGCAGGTGGGTGGGTTAGGCACAGTGCAGGTGGGTGGGCTAGGCACAGTGCAGGTGGGTGGGTTAGGCACAGTGCAGGTGGGTGGGTTAGGCACAGTGCAGGTGGGTGGGTTAGGCACAGTGCAGGTGGGTGGGCGGATGGGCTGTATGAAGCCAATGAGTTCAAAATAATTGTTCGAAAAGAAAAAAGTAGATAGAGAAAACAAATATTGCATGCGAAAGTTGAAACTGGAAATGTAATAGCTGAATTGTATGAACAAAAAAAATGTTGAATTCAAATGTACTGAACATTATTTTGAAAGCATTCAGTTGATGTTTGCATCCAATCTTAGTTTCTTTGGTCAAAAGAAGTATTTTCACTCTTGGTTCTTGTCCTTAGCGATGACAATTTTTTTCCATCTTCCTTCAAGTCATCTTTTCTCTGCACCAAGTTTTTGTACTCTTTGACGTGGAGGCAAGGTTATGGGGGATGGGCGTGTTTTTCATGGTAAAAAAAGGTCATGGAGATCTGCTTCTTGAAAACTACTTTGTTTTTAGCAGTTGGTCCCCTGTAGTATAAGCTTAATCTCTCTCTGGTCCTTCTATTTGCATTGTGTTATATTATTTATATTTATATATATCATATATACAGTGCCTTGCGAAAGTATTCGGCCATTTTTTTGTGAAGAATCAACAACAAGTGGGACACAATCATGAAGTGGAACGACATTTATTGGATATTTCAAACTTTTTTAACAAATCAAAAACTGAAAAATTGGGCGTGCAAAATGTATTCACATATTGCCAGTGTAACAGTATAGCTTCTGTCCCTCTCCTCACTCCTACCTGGGCTCGAACCAGCAACACAACGACAACAGCCACCATCGAAGCAGCGTTACACATGCAGAGCAAGGGGAACAACCACTCCAAGTCTCAGAGCGAGTGACGTTTGAAACGCTATTAGCGCACGCTAACTAGCTAGCCATTTCACTTCGGTTACACCAGCCTCATCTCGGGAGTTGATAGGCTTGAAGTCATAAACAGCGCAATGCTTGACGCACAACGAAGAGCTGCTGGCAAAACGCACGAAAGTGCTGTTTGAATGAATGTTTACGCGCCTGCTTCTGCCTACCACCGCTCAGTCAGATACTTAGATACTTGTATGCTTGTATGCTCAGTCAGATTATATGCAACGCAAGACACGCTAGATAATATCTAGTAATATCATCAACCATGTGTAGTTAACTAGTGATTATGATTGATTGATTGTTTTTTATAAGATAAGTTTTAATGCTAGCTAGCAACTTACCTTGGCTTACTGCATTCGCGTAACAGGCAGTCTCCTTGTGGAGTGCAACGAGAGAGAGGCAGGTCGTTATTGAGTTGGACTAGTTAACTGTACGGTTGCAAGATTGGATCCCCCGAGCTGACAAGGTGAAAGTCTGTCGTTCTGCCCCTGAACAAGGCAGTTAACCCACCGTTCCTAGGCCATCATTGAAAATAAGAATGTGTTCTTAACTGACTAGTTAAATAAAGGTATATATAAAAAAAAAGAATCGGCAAATCGGCGCCCAAAAATACTGATTTCCGATTGTTATGAAAACTTGAAATCGGCCCTAATTAATCGGCCATTCCGATTAATCGGTCGACCTCTAAACTCAACATACCTGGCTGTGGAGAGGATCACATGTATCATACAAGAGAAGGAGGAGGATGCTATAAGAAATGTGTGTGAAAAATTAAAAGTGATAATGTGAGTAGCAATTCTTTGAATCAATGTAATGTTTTCCTATTGTAGCAATATTTATTGTCCATGAAATGTTAGGATTCTAAGATGTATTACATTTACCTTACCTTATCTTTCAGGCTGAGCCCGGCAGAAATGTCCTTCTTGAATGAGTACTGCAAAGTGATGAAGCCTTTGGTCTCAGCTTTGAATATTCTACAGTCTGAGACCAACACGCATATGGGGTGGCTGCTGCCAGTGATCTTCTTACTGAAAACAAAACTTCAAAGGCTGGAAGCATCTTGCCAAATGTGCCTACCACTTATCGTAGCCAATCAGAACAGTCTCCAAAAGTGCTTTGAGAAATGATGGAGGAGCCACAGCTTATTGCTGCTGTACGTCTTGGACTGACAAAGCTGATGTCATCACAGCCAGTATGATTTCTTTACTCCAAAAGGTTTAGTAAAATCAATACACAAGTAAATATTTTTATTGACTGCTAACATGAATTTCTTTTAACTAAGGAAATGGTGTCAATTCTCTTGCGTTCTGTGCAAGCAGTCAGGGTATGTGCAGCAGTTTGGGCCGCCTGGCTCGTTGCGAACTGTATGAAGACAATTTATTCCTAACAAAGACCGTAATTAATTTGCCAGAATTGAAGGATGTGCAATGTACCAGCAATATTTAGGCTTAGGGTTGCCAGCCATTAGATAAATACGGAACAGTTCCGTATTTCACTGAAAGAATAAACGTTTTGTTTTCAAAATTATAGTTTCCGGATTTGACCAAATTAATGACCAAAGGCTCGTATTTCTGTGTTATTATAGTATAATTTAGTCTATGATTGAATATTTGATAGAGCAGTCTGACTGAGCGGTTGTAGGCAGTAGCAGGCTCGTAAGCCTTCATTCAAACGGCACTTGCAAGTAGCTCTTCACTGTGCTTCAAGCATTGCGCTGTTTATGACTTCAAGCCGATCAACTCCAGAGATTAGGCTGTCAATACTAAAGTGCCTATAAGAACATCCAATAGTCAAAGGTATATGAAATACAAATGGTATAGAGGGAAATAGTCCTATAATTCCTATAATAACTACAACCTAAAACTTCTTACCTGGGAATATTGAAGACTCATGTTAAAAGGAGCCACCAGCTTTCATATGTTCTCATGTTCTGAGCAAGGAACTTACACGTTAGCTTTTTTACATAGCACATATTGCACTTTTACTTTCTTCTCCAACACTGTGTTTTTGCATTATTTAAACCAAATTGAACATGTTTCATTATTTATTTGAGGCTAAATTGACTTCATTGATGTATTATATTAAGTTAAAATAAGTGTTCATTCAGTATTGTTGTAATTGTCATAATTACAAATATATATATATAAAAATCGTCCGATTAATCGGTGTCGGCTTTTATTGGGTCCCCCAATAATCGGTATTGGTATCGGCATTGAAAAATCCTAATCGGTCGACCTGTACCCTGCACCTTAGAGATTGCTCTAATTGCATAGTCATTGAACACTGTTCACCTGAATAAAGTGTACAGACTGTTTTACATACAGAGGCTTCAGAAACTATTGACACCACTTCACTTTTTCCACATGGTTGTTTGTTTTTGTCTGAATTTAAAATGGAATAAATTGAGATTATTTTGTCAATAGCCTACAAAACAATACTGCATAATGCTCCGTTTCCCAAACTCGGTGCTCGGGAGTCCAAGGGCTCGAGAATGACAAGAGTGTGCAAAGCTGTCATCAAGGCAAAGGGTGGCTGCTTTGAAGAATCTAAAATATATTTTGATTTGTTTAACACTCTTTTGGTTACTTCATGATTCTATATGTGTTATTTCATTGTTTTGATGTCTTCACTATTATTCTACAATATAGAAAATAGTCCAAATAAAGAAAAACCCTTGAATGAGTAGTGTGTCAACGTTTGACTGGTATATATATATATTTTTTTTTCTCAATGTGCATCACTTTCACTTACAATTAAAAATATATATTTTACGTAATTTTTTTATTTTGGGCATATTCTTTTGAACAAATTGACTCCATAGAGTACCACAAGGAAGAGAGGATAATTATGTATTGTGTATGTGAATTTAAAAGGATATTTATGGAAGAAGGGGGGTGCGTGTGTGTAAGTGTGTGTGTGTGAAGCATAGAGAAGAAAGCAAGATTCACTGAAAGAGGAGAAGAACAAAAAAAAAAAACATTAAAAAAAAAAAAAAACGCTGACTTCTTACATTCTCCTGCCTTGGAGGGGAAATAACCAGTGATTATCAAATCAGTTACAACCTCTGTGTCATAAATCACTGCATATGAGAGGAAGAATGACACCGCATTGCCGCTTTGTTGCCCTTCCTCTCCTCTCCTTTCTGCATGTCTTTCTTTTCCCGAAGAGCCCTCTCATGAATGATTTAAAGAGCGATCTGTTTTCTGAGAAAGCTGTCTCTCTAGCTGGAAGTTAACCTCTGAGGGGAGGAGCTTGCCTGAGGTAACATATAAGGGGCGTGGAAAGCCACAGGGTTTACTCAGGGCCAATCCTTGCCCTTCTGCCACCATAGGCAAGACCAAAAAAATCCACCCCCTGCAAAACTAGAATAGTCCCAGTGAGCAAAATTATGTTGAAAAGATGTCTAAAAGACATATTTTCCAAGACGTTGAAAAGGCATATTTTCTAGACGTTAAAAAATACGTATTTTCCGTACATTGAAATCAGGTACATTTTTGGTTCTGAATGAAAGTTGAAAATAAGTCATTTATAGATTTCTATGTTTGGGCCAAATCAAGACAGGACAAAATCTGAACCAAACATCGAAAGCCTATGATTGGATCAGATTTGGTCTGGCCCGGACCAATAATCTATGTCTGTGGACGTTGAAATCAATCCAGGTATGGACTGCACCAAATCTGAACCAAACATAGACGTCTAGGATTGGTTCAGATTTGGTCCAGACCAAAAACCAAGGTCCATGGATGTCGAAATCAAGGCCGATCCGGAACTGCACCAAAAGACATCCAAAGGGCATCAGCATCAGTCCATGTTTACTGAGGTACATTTAAAACCATGACCATGACAATATGGAATGATTGTCCATTCCATATTGTCAATTTTACTTGGACCTGTCCTGTTTTTAGGATGTGTTTTTTGAGAGCACCATTTAGGTTAGGCTATTTGATCGGCTGCACGATGTAAAACGTCTCATTACATTTAGGTTAGGCTATTTGATCGGCTGCACGAAGTAAAACGTCTCATGACATTTAGGTTAGGCTATTTGATCGGCTGCACGAAGTAAAAAGTCTCATTACATTTAGGTTAGGCTATTTGATCGGCTGCACGAAGTAAAAAGTCTCATTACATAGTCATACATTTTATCTCCAGCCTGTAGGCTACAAAAAGGGCCACATATTCTTTCCACCATATCCTGTATCTGCTACATGATTTATGATAGATTATGTTTTTGAAGGAATGTTGGTGGAGCGCTGCAGAGATGCGTCTCTCCAACAGGACCCCGGAGAGGCGCGCTTGGAATGCACAAACAAAATGTTTTGCCCCCCCTGTCTTTGACAAAGTGGGCACTGCTATCAATGTTCAGCATCTGCGCTCACCTAAAACGCCCATATGCCACTGGTTGAGAGAAATTGTCATTGTTTTTAGGCAGAGGTTTTATGTGCTGTTGTTGGAGGTGCGTCTTGGTCAGTTTAGCTCAGAAAATGCCGCACTTGTTAATCTGTCAGCCCTAATCCTGTCTAATGAGCGGGCCGGCCGTGAGTTTACTCCGCACAAAATCTGTCCACGAAAATAAAACCACGAAGTGAGGGATATTGTACAGAGTTCAATGACCGTGGCGAATTTGGTCAACATATTTTTGTTGTTGTTGCTAATTTGCTACGTGAGGTTTATTTGATCAAGATGACGTTTCGTAATGGTGAGGTTTATTTGAGCAAGATGACGTTTCGTAATGGTGAGGTTTATTTGATCAAGATGACGTTTCGTAATGGTGAGGTTTATTTGATCAAGATGACGTTTCGTAATGGTGAGGTTGTTAGGAATGCACTGACATAAATGGAGACGTGTGGAATTTCGGCAACTTTGGAAAAAAAACACTTCATATCGGAGATGTGTCTGTGGTTCACGCTCGTATCTGCCCTCTCATTGGCTAGAATGGTCCCACCTTATCTGCATTAATGCATGTGTAGAATATATCTTTCCAAGACACTTCTCACACGTAAGATACAGTATGTTTGCATTTTCTAGTTGGATGGAAATGCTAAAAATATATCAACAGATTTTTTTTTTTTAAGTGTTATGATATGAGATCAGATATCCAGAAATCATTGTGTTAACTTAAATGTATTACCTGAGATCTTAACATATTTTTGGTGGATCTGCAGTCACGTATAACCTCATTATCAGTTTTGAAGGTGGAATGCTACTCACTCACCATGTAGGCAGATGTGTGTTGGATGACACTTACAGAGCTACACACACACACACACACACACACACACACACACACACACACACACACACACACACACACACACACACACACACACACACACACACACACAGTAATTCAACACAAAATCACACAGCCCAGTACCATGCTTCTATACTGAAGGTTCATCATCTCAACATCTATCATCCCCCCTCCCTCCCTATATGGGTTTCTACCTCCTCTCCCCTCACCTTCACAAGGTAAAGGACACCAAAGAAAACTTTGGCATAATTCAAAACCCCAGTCAGTGTGGCAGTTTCCAAAGACAAAGTTCCAATAACAACGATAATCAAGTCCTAAAAAAAGAGTGCTGTGAAACGGAGGAACAACAAAGGGCTAGCTAGCAGCAATCCTTCATTCTCCACAGGAGGTAAAGTAGACAGAGCTTTGAGACCCAAAATTACTCACTACTTGGGACTAACAACCTGTCATTTTCACATAATACATACAAACCTACCTGTCACACAGTCTTACCTGTCACACAGTCTTATCTGTCACCCACATATGTACCTCACACAGAGCTCTTGAATGTCACACATAATATATAATAATAATATAATAATAATAATATTCCTATCACATACTTCCTATCACACAAAGTTTACACAGACCTTGCCTGTTAAACAAATACAGTCCTATCTGCAATACCCAGATGTACTGTGTCTTTGAGCCATGAAGGTAATGTTAAGCCCCCTCTCCCTCCCACCCGGACAGCCCTTAGATCATATGAACGCTCAATTCAATTACACATTCTATTTTACAGAAAGTGATTTGATCAATTGATAGCGACAGAGTCACACATTGTATAAGATTTCTTCCCAAGCAAAGCCCAATTACTTCGACTTTTCTGTTGCATCTTCCTCTGGCATTTCACAGCTTGTTTCTAGCCTAAAGCACTAGAGATGTATGTCTTATTTTAGATCGGCATAAACAAATGCAAATTGTAAAAAAATAAAATAAATAAAACAAGAAATATCCCTCAAATCAAGGAAGGTCTCACCCCCCACTCCCCAGTCCTCCAAACCTGCAGTAGCCTCACCCATTCCATCCCTACCCCCCCGTCCTCTAAACTTGTAGTACCCCAGGCATAGCCGCACCTGTTTTACAACCCTCAGCCCTACCACCTCACACTCCCCCAAACTTGCAGAAGCCTAGCTCCACCTGTTTCCGCCCTATCAGCACAAACAGCTGGGTAGAAGGAGACTGAGGGAGCCAAGAGCGCTCAGCACATTATCTCACTCAGCAGGGGGCCCAGGTATCAAAGGGAGATACACATGGCCAAGAGACAAACACGCCAAACAAGCACGATACAACATGTTCATCTGAAAAACACTACTCCGATTCATTAGCATTAACATCGTATGGTCACTTGGTTTGAGGTGTCTCCAACGTGTTGAGAAAGTAAAGAAAAAATTAATTAAAAGAAGAGTTGTTCCCTCAACTTGGGAATGGGCCTGTTCAAACTCAACTAAGAAAGTCTTTGGGCAACATTTTCATTTTGCTTAATCTCTCTGGGATATGTGGGACGGTAGCGTCCCACCTCGCCAACAGTCAGTGAAAGTGCAGGGTGCCAAATTCAAAACAACAAAAATCTCATAATTAAAATTCCTCAAGCATTCAAGTATTTTACACCATTTTAAAGATAAAATTCTCGTTAATCCAGCCACAGTGTCTGATTTCAAAAATGCTTTACAGCGAAAGCACCGCAAACGATTAACCTACCAACTCACAGAATAACACAGCCATTTTACAGAGTCAGAAAAAGCACAAATAGAGTTAAATTAATCACTAACCTTTGATGATTTTCATCAGATGACACTCATAGGACTTCATGTTACACAATACATGTATGTTTTGTTCGATAAAGTGCATATTTATATCAAAAAATCTCATTTTACATTGGCGCGTTACCTTCAGTATTTCTAAAATATGCGGTGACTGTGCAGAGAGCCACATCTATTTACAGAAATACTCATTATAAATGTTGATGAAAATAAAACTGTTATACATGGAATTAGAGATATACTTCTCCTTAATGCAACCGCTGTCATATTTTTTTAAAACTCTACAGAAAAAAAACAAACCATGCAATAATCTAAGTACAAAATCCAAAAGCACATTCAGGTCGCGCCGTACGTCGGACAAAAAGTTTAAAAAGTTCCGTTACAGCACGTAGAAACATGTCAAACTAAGTATAGAATCAATCTTTAGAATATTTTTATCATAGAATTTCAATAATGTTCCAATTGGAGAATTCCTATGTCTGTAGAAAAGCAATGGAACGAGAGCTAACTCTCTCCGGACCTTGCCTCAGAGCCTGTGGCAATCTGCCAGACACCTGACTCATTCCTCTCTCATGCGGCCCCCCTTCACAGTAGAATCCTCAAACAAAGTTCGAAAGACTGTTGACATCTAGTGGAAGCTTTAGGAAGTGCAACATAACCAATATCCCACTGTATCTACAATAGGGGCTGAGTTTTAAAAAACTACAAGCCTCAGATTTCCCACTTCCTGGTTGGATTTTTCTCAGGTTTTCGCCTGCCATATGAGTTCTGTTATACTCACAGACATCATTCAAACAGTTTTAGAAACTTTAGAGTGTTTTCTATCCAATACTACTTACTAATAATATGCATATATTAGCATCTGGGACAGAGTAGCAGGCAGTTTACTCTGGGTACCTTATTCATCCAAGCTACTCAATCCTGCCCCCCTGTCACCAAGAAGTTAAACAGCCGCTGTGAACTAACGCACTGCACTGCTACATTCAAAATAATGGTAGAATACTATACCTCGCGTTTGCAGTGCTTGTGGCGCGTGTAGCGCGCTTTAACTAATTGGCCATTTAAACTAGGAAGGGGCATCGCGTGGTGAAATATCGGAAGCCATTCACTTTCAATTAAAGGAAAGTGAGAGAAGCAAAGTGGTCGGGGGGAACCGTCGAGCGACGCGAGCATAGGCGAGAAAGCTAGACTTGCACTAAAGTTGGGGAAAGCTGAACATTATAAAAAAAATACTCCGCAACATCATGACGTAAATTACCAATTGATGCTCACAATAGCTTCCGACCCCTACTGGATTGTCTGACAATGGCTGTTGATACGTAGCACGAGCTTGCTTGCTCGCTGGCACCCACATGAGGGCGATGCATGGCTGGGCAAGTGCTGCTTGTATAGTGTAAATGCTCCGTAAATCTGCGCTTAAATTTAAGTTTCTCCTCATTGTAATTGATAAAAAGAAATGCTACAAAATAAATCGCGCTGCAGATATAATTTTGTTTACACTTTGTTTTGCATTAATTTGTAAGTCGCTCTGGATAAGAGCATCTGCTAAATGACTTAAATGTAAATGTAAATGCATTAGCTCACAGCGCAGGTGTCTTTGTGACAGGAAAAAGACACCCTCTGTGTGCCTTTTAACAGACGTCTTGATGCCACCTATAGCCTGCCACCCTGCCTTATGCTTTCT
This sequence comes from Oncorhynchus keta, assembly GCF_023373465.1. Taxonomy (NCBI): domain Eukaryota; kingdom Metazoa; phylum Chordata; class Actinopteri; order Salmoniformes; family Salmonidae; genus Oncorhynchus; species Oncorhynchus keta. Next base: position 41,841,553 of record NC_068426.1, read on the forward strand.
GTCAGATTACCAGAGAGACAAATGTAGGTCTTCACCCTCATTGCCCTCATCCTCATCCGTCTCTGGCCACAGCAGGGCTTTCTGTCTTGGGCCTATAATCCACTTAGGTGGCTCTTTCTATTCTTCCTGTATGGCTCTAAGCCGGAACATCGATTCCATTATATAGACTCACTCAACGACCTGCTGCCCATTCCATTAGAAAGGCCCAATCCACGTCTGTGCACAGTCCTAATCCAAATACATTATACATTCTAGAATGGTTTAGAATGGTTTAGAATGGTTTAGAATGGTCGTTGGTAGCAGCCCCCCCTTTCCACTCCATAGCTCTGGATAGCCAGTGACAGATGGGGAGATGAAGAGGGGAAAGAGAGAGTCAGAGTTCCGGTTATACAGTGAGATAGCACCGTTTTTATAGGGCCTGATCAATACAGTATGACCAAGCAAGGTGTATGTACAGTACCCGGAGTAGTATAGAAATGATTTAATCTCTTGGGGAATATAGACCTATAACAAGTGAAGAACAGAAACATACATCGACAGACAGGTCTTCAACCCTTGAGGGGAAATGGAACAATCAGAATCAATCTATCCAAATATCCCAACCCCTCTGTCCCTCCACCACCTTGCTAACCCTCTCTCCAATTCCACCACCCTAATCTCTCTTCACTGTCCCCCTCCTCATCATCCCTCCATCTCTCTATTCTGTCATTCTCCTTGTCCCTCCCCAAACCTCTCTCTTCTCTTGCTTCCTCCTTGTCCCCTTCTCTATCCTCTGTTCCCCTCCTCTTCATCCCTCCATCCCTGCACTGTCCTCTACCCTGTATGATCTCCAACAACCTTGTCTCCCATCCAGGTTGCTAAATGACTGATTATTACCTTTCACTGTTTAGTGTTCGGTCACTGAGCTGCTGCTGAAGGGGCCAGGAGTGGGGAGTGCAGGGGCCACACGAGAAAGGACTCTCTACCTCTTCCCACTGTCGATATCACCGCCCTATGTCATTACTGCGGCTACCTGGACTTGGAAGCCATTTGGTCTTCTTTTATAATATAAAACCAATTTCAGCGCGAGCGCATCCGCAACGGGGGGTAAATATTCATTATTCATTATTAAAATGTTCTCCCGAGCAGTTTGGAAATCCGAATATGTTCCGTGCCAGATGAGACGGCTCAGATGAGACGGCTCAGGTGAGACGGCTCAGGTGAGACGGCTCAGGTGAGACGGCTCAGGTGAGACGGCTCAGGTGAGACGGCTCAGATGAGACGGCTCAGATGAGACGGCTCAGATGAGACGGCTCAGATGAGACGGCTCAGATGAGATGGCTCAGATGAGACGGCTCAGATGAGACGGCTCAGATGAGATGGCTCAGATGAGGCGGCTCAGATGAGACGGCTCAGATGAGACGGCTCAGATGAGATGGCTCCTATTGTCCCGAGGGAACATGGACTAATCGCCTTCGGAAATCGATATCCAACGGTAATCATCAGACACCTCCGATTATACAGTAGTGTCCACCGGCCCATTGACCGACCAACCCCCCGTCACCCTATATTCCCTCCCTCCTTCCCTCCCTCCATTCAATCCCAGAATAACAGCATCGATCAGTGATTATGTTACTGGGGGTGTGGGTGGGGATGGAGGAAGACATCAGGCGTCAGTCATTTCTATGGGGGCTATTTGGGTCCCCTTGTTACCAGATACAGCAGCATAGTCAGTAGTGTACAGTTATAGCTTCTTTGCTCGATCCGGATGTAAAGTGAGAGACTGAGAGATGAGGTATGTGCTGTAGGTAAGGAAATTATAATATTATATGGACATTTAACTAGCAGATGCTTTTATGCAAAGCAACTTAGTCAATGCGGTTGTTCAGTAGCTATTGCTCTAGCGAGAAATCACAAAACAACTGATGTATTTGATTAGGGGAAATTGCGCAACATTGGTAAGTTAAGTATTGGGCAAAGGGGCTTGGGCAGGGTTGTTGGGTTTGGGAGATAGGGTCAGGAGTTATTCCTGACCAAGTGACCAGAAAGTAACCAGGATACTCTAGGCTATTTGTGGTCAGGAAAACCTCCAAGCCCAACCATGTGAAATTGCATATCCCTCCCCTCTTTACACCTTTCTCTCTATCGCTCGCTCAGCTTTTCCCTCTGCATCTCCATGCTAAGCATGAAAAGTGTCTGTGATCAATACCTCCAGGCCTGCTCCTGCTTCTAACCACAGGCCGGGGGGTGGCAGAGCTTCCTGGGGGGCTGGAGTGCTGTGTCAGCATCCACTCAAGACCTCAAACACCCCTCTACTCCTCTTCTTCTCTCATCACCTCTGTCAACCAACACTTCTTCAACACAATCCTTCACTCACACGTTTCTCACTTTTAACGCTACACACCTCCACCGCCCTTCGCTTCTCCTCCCCTCCTCCCTCCATTCCAATGTGGCTGTTAAATACCATTCAAATGTCACCCTGCCATTTTGATTGGAATAATAATTTTGAGAGGAGGGAGAAATGGCTTGTTGATGCTAAGCAGGCGGTGCAACAGCGAAAGCCATCTCTCCCTGTCACAATGTTGCCGTGTAAGAGGTTCCCAGTTCCTGTCCGGCCCCACGGCGCCACAGTAGATGTGGACACAGATTTATGTTAAGACCACCGAGGCCATGAGTTAGCGTCATTCATCATCACGCCTTAGTAGACCAACGACAGCGACAGTACTAGGATTCATGCACAGGGAGTAACAGAGGATCAGTGTAAAGGACCTATGATTAGTGTGGTTATGTATGTTGGGGAGTGTTAACGTGGGTATGAATGTAACAGTGATTTAATTATAGCTTTCTAAACTAACAATAAGAGTAGCGTTTCAGGTGTTTGACCTATTTTCAGTGTATGAAGTCTTGAAGTAAACTAATTTACCCAGCAGCCAACACTTCTCTCTATAAAACACCTTGGTCCTGCTCAGTAGAGAGCAAACCGTAGTAGAACGTAGCAGAACATTAGCATCAGAAAATTGACAAGTTCAGGTAGAACGTCCCCGTTTCACCCCATTTCACCCTGTTTCACCCCGTTTCACCCTGTTTCACCCTGTTTCACTCTGTTTCACCCTGTTTCACTCTGTTTCACCCTGTTTCACTCTGTTTCACCCTGTTTCACCCCGTTTCACCCTGTTTCACCCTGTTTCACCCTGTTTCACCCTGTTTCACTCTGTTTCACCCTGTTTCACTCTGTTTCACCCTGTTTCACCCCGTTTCACACTGTTTCACCCCGTTTCACCCCATTTCACCCTGTTTCACCCTGTTTCACCCTGTTTCACCCTGTTTCTCTGTTTCACCCTGTTTCACCCTGTTTCACCCTGTTTCACCCTGTTTCACTCCGTTTCACCCTGTTTCACCCTGTTTCACTCTGTTTCACCCTGTTTCACCCTGTTTCACCCTGTTTCACCCTGTTTCACCCTGTTTCACCCTGTTTCACCCCGTTTCACCCTGTTTCACCCCGTTTCACCCTGTTTCACTCTGTTTCACCCTGTTTCACCCCGTTTCACCCCGTTTCACCCTGTTTCACTCCGTTTCACTCTGTTTCACCGTACTGAACATGACGCTGTTCTCTATCGCATTTAACAGTAACTCAATCTTACCTTGCGGGCACCTCGATGTTGGAGATGGCGTAAAAGTACTTGAGCAGGTTGTCCCTCTGCATGTAGGTTCCCCCCAGGGCCGGTCTGAGCAGCCTCAGCCTGAGGTTAGTGAAGGTAAAGAATTCCCTCAGGCCCTTCATACTCTCCATACGGGTGTACAAGCTGTCCATGTTGAGCAACCTCGGCCCAGCGAACACTGCGAAACGCTCCCGGACCTCGAACTTTACGTTCTTATCGTTCTTCGATCCCACCCAGCGTGAGAACTGCTCGGTGCAGATGACAAGGGTAATATTTGCAGGCGATAGGTCGGAGACACGCTTAGGTGCCATGTTAAAGGACTCGAGACAATCGTCAGCGTAGAACTGGTAGGGCTGCCAGGTGCGGCCGTGGTCCATGGACTTGTCCAGCACCATTAAGGTGGGGCGGCCGTACTCAAAGGTAATGGCGATGTCGTCCGTCAGCTCCAGGCTCTTGTTCCAGGCTAGGGAGATGTTGGCCAAGAGGGGTTCTGGATAACGGGCCCATGTGACTGTCTGCCAGTAGGTGATGCGGCCGGTGTGCTCGCGGTCCTGCATCAGCTGAGGAGGGTGGGCCAGGTCCGGGTTGGAGGCGTCACACTCGTCACTGCACAGGTACGGGTTCTCCTGCAGAGTCAAAAGAACACAAACGAGTCATCAGTCCCTCTAAGATTCTGCAATCACAATTGTCTTTAGCAAAATCAACATTTCCCCGCAAATTTGACCAATTATTTCCCGCATAAAATAGTCAAATCGTCACAATATTATCATCACCGCAGTACATAGAGGGCTTGCAATTTCAACCAATCGCTGCACTTTACTGCATAATATGGTTCAATCGAGCCTCACTCACATCAACAATCCTTTTCCCTCGTTAGCTAATTTTCACACCTACTGGCAGACAGTCACATGTTCCCGTTACCCTAAACCCCTCTTAACCAACATATTGCATGCAAAATGTCAGAACTTACGCAGGAAAATCAAGCATTTTTGTCCACAAATATCACAAAAAATGCAAAATCCTGGACTATATGATGCAAAAGAAGAAATTCCTGTACCTACTTTCATGCTCCTGGCATTCATCCTAAAACTTAAACCGAAACATTAATGTTACATTTTAAAAAGTGAAAAGTAAATGATTTCATGATTAATCAAGTTGGTGAACTGTGCCTGTACAAAAAAAATAACCAGTCAGTCAAACCCACACTAATAACAAAATAAGGTTTTACAGTTCTGTGCAGGCTGAGTTCATCTGATTTATGATGACACCGAGTAAGAGAAAAAAACAAGCATATGCAAAATCTAGTGGTGCTAGGGTAAGAGAAACTTCTCAGAAGAAGGGTAAGGGGGATACCTAGTCAGTTGTACAACTGAATGTATTCAACTGAAATGTGTCTTGTGCACCCAACTCCTCTTCTTAACTGCCTTGCTTACTGCCAGAAAGACAGATTTTTACCTTGTTGGCTCAGGAATTTCATCCAGCAAGCTTTTGGCTACTGGCCCAACGCTCCTACCCGCCAGGCTACCTGCCGCCTGCTCGAGTGGGGTACTCAGATCCTAGCCTCAGGATAAAAGTCTGTGCGTGACGACATAGCGCACATAAAAATGATTTTGCGTTTAAATTCCCGTGTACAGATAAAAAAAATACAAATACAAATTCAACTCTACTGATAGTTTTGTGCCCACTTTGGTTTTGGCACGCGTGCTCTCGCTAACAGTTTACAGATACAGTTTAGATTATTATGGACATAAGAGCGAAATTATTTTAAGTTGTAAACACGGCAGCCAAGCAACATCGATCATCATGTCACCGGAATAAAACCCTCGATATCTATTGGAAAGGAGCATCAAGCTTCTCACCTTACACTTTCACCACCCTGTGAAGTTCATCTTATTTCATCTGTAGCCTAATAAACCGCATGCTTTCCCGAGCCGTCGTGGGAGAACGAGCCTGGGAGAACGTGGGAGTCGTGGGAGAACGAGAACGAGCTTTCCCGAGCCATCGTGGGAGAACGAGCCTGGGAGAACGTGGGAGTCGTGGGAGAACGAGAACGAGCTTTCCCGAGCCGTCGTGGGAGAACGAGCCTGGGAGAACGTGGGAGTCGTGGGAGAACGAGAACGAGCTTTCCCGAGCCGTCGTGGGAGAACGAGCCTGGGAGAACGTGGGAGTCGTGGGAGAACGAGAACGAGCTTTCCCGAGCCGTCGTGGGAGAACGAGCCTGGGAGAACGTGGGAGTCGTGGGAGAACGAGAACGAGCTTTCCCGAGCCGTCGTGGGAGAACGAGCCTGGGAGAACGTGGGAGTCGTGGGAGAACGAGAACGAGCTTTCCCGAGCCGTCGTGGGAGAACCACACAACATGTCATCACATGACAATTATGTGGAATTATGGAATCAAAATATTTCACAGATACCGGAACTTGTAAATTCAATTAGACTTTATTACAAAGTAACAGAGCCGGGCAATTCCATAGAACAACTGACTCTTCATTCTTAGTATTTGGCTTTTATACAGTCTTACCCTTACACCCTTACATCGTCACTCCACTTTATGAATCTTGTTGTCTTACTTAGTTTCCATTCTCTTATTGACTCAGTCATTGGGGCATAGATTCTATTCGTGGAGTGACATGCACACTCCTATTGGTGCCCATCTGTCACGTTCTGACCTTTATTTCCTTTGTTTTATCATTATTTTGTATGGTCAGGGCGTGAGTTGGGGTGGGCAGTCTATGTTTGTTTTTCTATGATTTGGGTATTTCTATGTTTCGGCCTAGTATGGTTCTCAATCAGAGGCAGGTGTCATTAGTTGTCTCTGATTGAGAATCATACTTAGGTAGCCTGGGTTTCACTGTGTGTTTGTGGGTGATTGTTCCTGTCTCTGTGTTTACACCAGATAGGACTGTTTTGGGTTTTCACGTTTCTTGTTTTTGTTAGTTTGTTCATGTGAAGTGCTTTATTAAACATGAATCAAAACAACCACGCTGCGCTGTGGTCCGCCTCTCCTTCAAGTCAAGAAAAACCCGTTACACTATCACAGATTATTTAATGTTCCTGTCCAAATGTCTTAGTCCCATCTGACCCCAGAACAGTCCCATCTAACCCCAGAACAGTCCCATCTGACCCCAGAACAGTCCCATCTAACCCCAGAACAGTCCCATCTAACCCCATAACAGTCCCATCTGACCCCAGAACAGTCCCTCCTGTAGTCCCATCTGACCCCAGAACAGTCCCATCTAACCCCATAACAGTCCCATCTGACCCCAGAACAGTCCCATCTAACCCCAGAACAGTCCCATCTGACCCCAGAACAGTCCCATATAACCCCAGAACAGTCCCATCTGACCCCAGAACAGTCCCATCTAACCCCAGAACAGTCCCTCCTGTAGTCCCATCTAACCCCAGAACAGTCCCATCTAACCCCATAACAGTCCCATCTGACCCCAGAACAGTCCCATCTAACCCCAGAACAGTCCCATCTGACCCCAGAACAGTCCCATCTAACCCCAGAACAGTCTATGATTTGGGTATTTCATCTGACCCCAGAACAGTCCCATCTAACCCCAGAACAGTCCCATCTAACCCCAGAACAGTCCCATCTAACCCCAGAACAGTCCCATCTAACCCCAGAACAGTCCCATCTGACCCCAGAACAGTCCCATCTGACCCCAGAACAGTCCCATCTGACCCCAGAACAGTCCCATCTAACCCCATAACAGTCCCATCTGACCCCAGAACAGTCCCATCTAACCCCAGAACAGTCCCATCTAACCCCATAACAGTCCCATCTCACCCCAGAACAGTCCCATCTAACCCCAGAACAGTCCCATCTAACCCCAAACAGTCCCATCTGACCCCAGAACAGTCCCATCTAACCCCATAACAGTCCCATCTGACCCCAGAACAGTCCCATCTAACCCCAGAACAGTCCCATCTAACCCCATAACAGTCCCATCTGACCCCAGAACAGTCCCATCTAACCCCATAACAGTCCCATCTGACCCCAGAACAGTCCCATCTAACCCCAGAACAGTCCCATCTGACCCCAGAACAGTCCCATCTAACCCCAGAACAGTCCCATCTAACCCCAGAACAGTCCCATCTGACCCCAGAACAGTCCCATCTAACCCCAGAACAGTCCCATCTAACCCCATAACAGTCCCATCTGACCCCAGAACAGTCCCATCTAACCCCATAACAGTCCCATCTGACCCCAGAACAGTCCCATCTAACCCCATAACAGTCCCATCTGACCCCAGAACAGTCCCATCTAACCCCAGAACAGTCCCATCTGACCCCAGAACAGTCCCATCTAACCCCATAACAGTCCCATCTGACCCCAGAACAGTCCCATCTAACCCCAGAACAGTCCCATCTGACCCCAGAACAGTCCCATCTAACCCCATAACAGTCCCATCTGACCCCAGAACAGTCCCATCTAACCCCAGAACAGTCCCATCTGACCCCAGAACAGTCCCATCTAACCCCATAACAGTCCCATCTGACCCCAGAACAGTCCCATCTGACCCCAGAACAGTCCCTCCTGTAGTCCCATCTGACCCCATAACAGTCCCATCTAACCCCAGAACAGTCCCATCTAACCCCAGAACAGTCCCTCCTGTAGTCCCATCTGACCCCAGAACAGTCCCTCCTGTAGTCCCATCTGACCCCAGAACAGTCCCTCCTGTAGTCCCATCTGACCCCAGAACAGTCCCATCTAACCCCAGAACAGTCCCATCTAACCCCAGAACAGTCCCATCTAACCCCAGAACAGTCCCATCTAACCCCAGAACAGTCCCATCTGACCCCAGAACAGTCCCATCTAACCCCAGAACAGTCCCATCTGACCCCAGAACAGTCCCATCTGACCCCATAACAGTCCCATCTGACCCCAGAACAGTCCCATCTGACCCCAGAACAGTCCCTCCTGTAGTCCCATCTAACCCCATAACAGTCCCATCTAACCCCATAACAGTCCCATCTGACCCCATAACAGTCCCATCTGACCCCATAACAGTCCCATCTGACCCCAGAACAGTCCCATCTAACCCCAGAACAGTCCCATCTAACCCCATAACAGTCCCATCTGACCCCAGAACAGTCCCATCTGACCCCAGAACAGTCCCATCTAACCCCAGAACAGTCCCATCTAACCCCATAACAGTCCCTCCTGTAGTCCCATCTAACCCCAGAACAGTCCCATCTAACCCCATAACAGTCCCTCCTGTAGTCCCATCTAACCCCAGAACAGTCCCATCTAACCCCATAACAGTCCCATCTGACCCCAGAACAGTCCCATCTGACCCCAGAACAGTCCCTCCTGTAGTCCCATCTAACCCCAGAACAGTCCCTCCTGTAGTCCCATCTAACCCCAGAACAGTCCCTCCTGTAGTCCCATCTGACCCCAGAACAGTCCCTCCTGTAGTCCCATCTGACCCCAGAACAGTCCCATCTGACCCCAGAACAGTCCCTCCTGTAGTCCCATCTAACCCCATAACAGTCCCACCTAACCCCAGAACAGTCCCTCCTGTAGTCCCATCTAACCCCAGAACAGTCCCATCTAACCCCAGAACAGTCCCATCTAACCCCATAACAGTCCCATCTGACCCCAGAACAGTCCCATCTGACCCCAGAACAGTCCCTCCTGTAGTCCCATCTAACCCCAGAACAGTCCCTCCTGTAGTCCCATCTAACCCCAGAACAGTCCCTCCTGTAGTCCCATCTGACCCCAGAACAGTCCCTCCTGTAGTCCCATCTGACCCCAGAACAGTCCCATCTGACCCCAGAACAGTCCCTCCTGTAGTCCCATCTAACCCCATAACAGTCCCATCTGACCCCAGAACAGTCCCTCCTGTAGTCCCATCTGACCCCAGAACAGTCCCTCCTGTAGTCCCATCTAACCCCAGAACAGTCCCTCCTGTAGTCCCATCTGACCCCAGAACAGTCCCTCCTGTAGTCCCATCTAACCCCATAACAGTCCCTCCTGTAGTCCCATCTGACCCCAGAACAGTCCCTCCTGTAGTCCCATCTGACCCCAGAACAGTCCCTCCTGTAGTCCCATCTAACCCCATAACAGTCCCATCTGACCCCAGAACAGTCCCTCCTGTAGTCCCATCTGACCCCAGAACAGTCCCTCCTGTAGTCCCATCTGACCCCAGAACAGTCCCATCTGACCCCAGAACAGTCCCTCCTGTAGTCCCATCTGACCCCAGAACAGTCCCTCCTGTAGTCCCATCTGACCCCAGAACAGTCCCTCCTGTAGTCCCATCTGACCCCAGAACAGTCCCTCCTGTAGTCCCATCTAACCCCAGAACAGTCCCTCCTGTAGTCCCATCTAACCCCAGAACAGTCCCTCCTGTAGTCCCATCTGACCCCAGAACAGTCCCTCCTGTAGTCCCATCTGACCCCAGAACAGTCCCTCCTGTAGTCCCATCTGACCCCAGAACAGTCCCTCCTGTAGTCCCATCTGACCCCATAACAGTCCCTCCTGTAGTCCCATCTGACCCCAGAACAGTCCCTCCTGTAGTCCCATCTGACCCCAGAACAGTCCCTCCTGTAGTCCCATCTGACCCCAGAACAGTCCCTCCTGTAGTCCCATCTGACCCCAGAACAGTCCCTCCTGTAGTCCCATCTGACCCCAGAACAGTCCCTCCTGTAGTCCCATCTGACCCCAGAACAGTCCCTCCTGTAGTCCCATCTGACCCCAGAACAGTCCCTCCTGTAGTCCCATCTGACCCCAGAACAGTCCCTCCTGTAGTCCCATCTAACCCCAGAACAGTCCCTCCTGTAGTCCCATCTAACCCCAGAACAGTCCCTCCTGTAGTCCCATCTGACCCCAGAACAGTCCCTCCTGTAGTCCCATCTAACCCCAGAACAGTCCCTCCTGTAGTCCCATCTGACCCCAGAACAGTCCCTCCTGTAGTCCCATCTGACCCCAGAACAGTCCCTCCTGTAGTCCCATCTGACCCCAGAACAGTCCCTCCTGTAGTCCCATCTAACCCCAGAACAGTCCCTCCTGTAGTCCCATCTGACCCCAGAACAGTCCCTCCTGTAGTCCCATCTGACCCCAGAACAGTCCCTCCTGTAGTCCCATCTAACCCCATAACAGTCCCATCTAACCCCAGAACAGTCCTCCTGTAGTCCCATCTGACCCCAGAACAGTCCCTCCTGTAGTCCCATCTAACCCCATAACAGTCCCATCTGACCCCAGAACAGTCCCTCCTGTAGTCCCATCTGACCCCAGAACAGTCCCTCCTGTAGTCCCATCTGACCCCAGAACAGTCCCTCCTGTAGTCCCATCTAACCCCATAACAGTCCCATCTAACCCCAGAACAGTCCCTCCTGTAGTCCCATCTGACCCCAGAACAGTCCCTCCTGTAGTCCCATCTAACCCCATAACAGTCCCATCTAACCCCAGAACAGTCCCTCCTGTAGTCCCATCTGACCCCAGAACAGTCCCTCCTGTTGTCTATGTATGATTAACCGATGTGCATGTCCAGTAACCTTCACAAGATCAGATATGGCCCCGACCAGTCACGTCTTGTTGGTCTACCTTGCCTCATCCACACAGATTCTGCTTACGATTCTTTTTTTTTTTTACATATCTAACAGTTGACTCGATGTTGATCCAGCTTTGTACACTCACATGGGCTCAGCCTTCATTCTGCTTACACATGTCTAATATTTAAACGTATATCGATTATTCATTCTACTTCAAAGAGAACAGTATCGGTACTGAGAATCATCAGATGACTGGAAACTCTCCAACATCTCCAGGTTTACATCGATATTACAGTGCCTTCAGAACGTATTCACACCCCTTTTTACACATTTTGTTTTGTGTTACGGTCTGAATTTAAAATAGATCAAATTGAGATTTTGTGCCACTGGCCTACCCACAATACCCCATAATGTCAAAGTGGAATTATGTTTCTTCAATTTTCTTTTACAAATTAATAAAAATGAAAATCTGAAATGTATTGAGTCAATAAGTATTCAACCCTTCTGTTATGGCCTAAATAAGTTCAGGAGTAAAACTCTGATTAACAGGTCACATAATGAGTTGCATGGGACTCACTATGTGTGCAATAAAAGTGTTTAACATGATTTTTGAAATGACTACCTCGTCTCTGTACTCCACACATGCAATTATCTGTAAGGTCCTTCAGTTGAGCAGTGAATTTCAAACACATATTCAACACAAAGACCAGGCTTTCCAATGCCTCGCAATGAAGGACACTTATTGGTAGACTGGGGAGTTTTTTTCAGGATATAAAAAAATAGAATAGTGCTAAGCACTGCCAAAGGAAAACCTGGTTCAGTCTGCTTTCCACCAGACACTGGGAGATAAATTCACCTTTCACCAAGAAAATAACCTAAAACACAGTAGATGTGGGTGTTCCTGAGTGGCAGAGTCACAGGCAAGACCTGAAAATAGTTGTCTAGCAATGATCAACAATCAATTTGACAAAGCTTGAGGAATTTTGAAAATAATAATGGGCAATTGTTGCACAATCCAGGTGTGGAAAGCTCTTAGAGACTTACCCAGAAAGACTTACAGCTGTAATCACAGCCAAAGGTGCTTCTACAAAGTATTGACTAGGGGGGGAATAGTTATGTAAATGAGATATTTCTGTATTTCATTTTCAATAAATTAGCAAAAATGTCTAAAAACATGTTTTCACTTTGTCATTTTGGGGTATTGTGTGTAACTGGGTTAAAAAAACATTTTTAATCCATTTTGAATTCAGTCTAAAAACAAAATGTGTAATTAGTAAAGGGGTATGAATACTTTCTGAATGCACTGTATATCAATATTTGCGCATAAAAGCGCCATTTCTCTACATTTTTTACAGAAGAAAAAAAATACAACCTTATCTAAAAGTATTTTGTTTTGTCGATATTTGGAAAGTTTACCAACAAATGTTCTGCTTCCATCAGACCTTTACGGACATAAAAGATAGGATGGAAACCTGGTTACTGATTGGCCAAAGATTCCACTCCAGGCTGTGTTCAGTAGAGATATAATGTTTTGAAACAGAGGTTGAAAAATATTTCGCTTCGGTGTGCCCTACTGCACACTACCCTGCTGTGTTCAAGTCATCAATACCTGTTAAGAGGGGAAGAATGAAACGCCAGCAGTACTACAGATTGTGAAGCTCGGAACTGCTATTGAAGATACTGCAGTGTGGGCGGCTATGACTTAATATTGAAACGACTGGGTCTTCTCTCCCAACAACAACATTAGATGAGAACCTCCCACTCTCACTGGGGAGAGGTGGCATGCTTGTTTCCTCTCCGTAACTATTACTACATTTCCTGGATTTTCCAGGAATCCCAGTTGGAAGATTCCTAGAATAAGCAGGACATTCGGGAATCCTCCAACCAGGATTTGTGGAAAACCTGGGAATTTATAGAAAGTTACCAGGATCTGGTCCTGGGCCAAAGAAAAGGTACAAATATTTGTCCAACCTTCACTCCTGCTTCAGACACAACGAGGATTAGTGACATGCCGTAAGGAAACGACCACGGTTAGACTGTACAGACACTGTCCCAGATGCACAACAACATAGGTTACTATGTAATAGGTTACTCTCGACCCAGATACAGTGCCTTGCGAAAGTATTCGGCCCCCTTGAACTTTGCGACCTTTTGCCACATTTCAGGCTTCAAACATAAAGATATAAAACTGTATTTTTTTGTGAAGAATCAACAACAAGTGGGACACAATCATGAAGTGGAACAACATTTATTGGATATTTCAAACTTTTTTAACAAATCAAAAACGGAAAAATTGGGCGTGCAAAATTATTCAGCCCCTTTACTTTCAGTGCAGCAAACACTCTCCAGAAGTTCAGTGAGGATCTCTGAATGATCCAATGTTGACCTAAATGACTAATGATAAATACAATCCACCTGTGTGTAATCAAGTCTCCGTATAAATGCACCTGCACTGTGATAGTCTCAGAGGTCCGTTAAAAGCGCAGAGAGCATCATGAAGAACAAGGAACACACCAGGCAGGTCCGAGATACTGTTGTGAAGAAGTTTAAAGCCGGATTTGGATACAAAAAGATTTCCCAAGCTTTAAACATCCCAAGGAGCACTGTGCAAGCGATAATATTGAAATGGAAGGAGTATCAGCCCACTGCAAATCTACCAAGACCTGGCCGTCCCTATAAACTTTCAGCTCATACAAGGAGAAGACTGATCAGAGATGCAGCCAAGAGGCCCATGATCACTCTGGATGAACTGCAGAGATCTACAGCTGAGGTGGGAGACTCTGCCCATAGGACAACAATCAGTCGTATATTGCACAAATCTGGCCTTTATGGAAGAGTGGCAAGAAGAAAGCCATTTCTTAAAATTATCCATAACAAGTGTTGTTTAAAGTTTGCCACAAGCCACCTGGGAGACACACCAAACATGTGGAAGAAGGTGCTCTGGTCAGATGAAACCAAAATTGAACTTTTTGGCAACAATGCAAAACGTTATGTTTGGCGTAAAAGCAACACAGCTCATCACCCTGAACACACCATCCCCACTGTCAAACATGGTGGTGGCAGCATCATGGTTTGGGCCTGCTTTTCTTCAGCAGGGACAGGGAAGATGGTTAAAATTGATGGGAAGATGGATGGAGCCAAATACAGGACAATTCTGGAAGAAAACCTGATGGACTCTGCAAAAGACCTGAGACTGGGACGGAGATTTGTCTTCCAACAAGACAATGATCCAAAACATAAAGCAACATCTACAATGGAATGGTTCAAAAATAAACATATCCAGGTGTTAGAATGGCCAAGTCAAAGTCCAGACCTGAATCCAATCGAGAATCTGTGGAAAGAACTGAAAACTGCTGTTCACAAATGCTCTCCATCCAACCTCACTGAGCTCGAGCTGTTTTGCAAGGAGGAATGGGAAAACATTTCAGTCTCTCGATGTGCAAAACCGATAGAGACATACCCCAAGCGACTTACAGCTGCAATCGCAGCAAAAGGTGGTGCTACAAAGTATTAACTTAAGTTGGCTGAATAATTTTGCAGGCCCAATTTTTCAGTTTTTGATTTGTTAAATAAGTTTGAAATATCCAATAAATGTCGTTCCACTTCATGATTGTGTCCCACTTGTTGTTGATTCTTCACAAAAAATACAGTTTTATATCTTTATGTTTGAAGCCTGAAATGTGGCAAAAGGTCGCAAAGTTCAAGGGGGCCGAATACTTTCGCAAGGCACTGTATCTCTTTTGACGAACATATCAAGAATATTTTAAGGACAATTTTTTTCCATCTTCATAACATTGCAAAAATCCTAAACTTTTTGCAAAAACTTATGCCGAATAACAAATCCATGCTTTTGACACTTCTAGATTAGACTACCGCAATCCTCTACTCTCCAGCTAGCCGGATAAAGCACTAAATAAACTTAGAAGCTTAACACAGTTGCTAGAATCCTGACTAGAACTGATCATATTACTCCAGTGCTAGCCTCTCTACACTGGCTTCCTGTTAAGGCAAGGGCTGATTTTAAGGTTTTACTGCTAACCTACAAAGCATTACATGGGCTTGCTCCTACCTATCTCTCCAATTTGGTCCTGCCGTACATACCTACACGTCCACTATGGTCACAAGACGCAGGCCTCCTTATTGTCTCTAGAATTCCTAAGAAAATAGCTGGAGGCAGGACTTTCTCCTATAGAGCTCAAATTTTATGGAATGGTCTGGCTATCCAACTCTTCAGTAGGTCCTATGATTGAGTGTAGTCTGTCCCAGGGGTGTGAAGGTGAACGGCAAGGCACTGGAGCGACAAACCGCCCTTGCTGTCTCTGTCTGGCTCCCCTCTCTCCACTGGGATGCTCTGCCTCTGACCCTATTACGGGGGCTGAGTCACTGGCTTACTAGTGCTCTTCCATGCCGTCCCTAGGAGGGTTGCGTCACTTGAGTGGGTTGTGTCACTGACGTGATCTTCCTGTCCCGTTTTGCAACCCCTCGGGCTTGTGCGGTGGAGGAGATCTTCATAAGCTACACTGAGCATTGTCTTAGGATAGTAAGTTGGTGGTCTGTTGATATCCCTCTATTGGTGTGGGGGCTGTGCTTTGGCAAAGTGAGTGGGTTTATATCCTGCCTGGTTTGCCCTGTCCGGTTGGCCCGTCTGGGGGTATTTTTGGACAAGGCCACAGTGTCCCCCGACCCCCCCGTCTCAGCCTCCAGTATCTATGCTGCTATAGTCTATGTGCCAAGGGGCAAGGGTCAGTCTGTTATATCTGGTGTAATTCTCCTCTCTTATCTGGTGTCCTGTGTGAATTTAAGTATGCGCCCACTAATTCTCTCTCCCCTCCTGGAGGACCTGAGCCCTAGGACCATGCCTCAGGACTACCTGGCCTGATGACTCCAGGCTGTCCCCAGTCCACCTGGTCGTGATCCTTCTCCAGTTTCAACTGTTCTGCCTGCGGCTATGCAACCCTGACCTGTTCACCGGATGTGCTACCTTGTCCCAGACCTGCTGTTTTCGACTCTCTCTCTACCACACCTGCTGTCTCAACCTCTGAATGCTCGGCTATGAAAAGCCATCTGACATTTACTCTGAGGTACTGACCTGTTGCACCCTCTACAACCACAGATTATTATTTGACACTGCTGGTCATCTATAAATGTTTGAACATCTTGAAGAACAATCTGGTCTTAATTGCCATGTACTCTTCTAATCTTCACCTGGCACAGCCAGAAGAGGACCTCTAGGTTTCTACCGAGGTTCCTGCCTTTATGGGGAGTTTTTCTTAGCCACTATGCTTCTACATCTGCATTGCTTGCTGTTTGGGGTTTTAGGCTGGGTTTCTGTATATTTATAAATACATGTGATTGAATTTGATTGACATACCGGTAATGTATAGCAATACGTAGGACAGAGTGACGGAAGGTCTGTATAAAGAATGAATGACGCAAATATATTATAGTGTCTCTGGATTGGGTGTTTTGCATGTACAGTGAGGTCACTTGGCACCCTTGATAAAGGTTAGCAAAAAAGACTGTATAAAATAAATACACATACAGAGCTATATTGCATGCCCAAAACATTTAGAAAATTATATTATTTTATACTAATACAATTACTCAGAGAAAGAGATATTGTTGAACAAGTACATAGCAAAGTGTACTAAACATTAAGGGCACCTGCACTTTCCATGACATAGACTGACCGGGTGAAAGCAACGATCCCTTATTGATGTCCCCTGTTAAGTGCCTTGACACTTAGCTGTGGTATATTGGCCATATACTACAAACCCCCGAGGTGCCTTATTGCTATTATAAACTGGTTACCAACGTAATTAGAGTAGTAAAAATAAAATATTGTCATACCCGTGGTATTTGTTCTGATATACCACAGCTGTCAGCCAATCAGCATTCAGGGCTCGAACCACCCAGTTTATAATACTATTTATGTTACTTTGCGATAACTATTTTATCCTTTCATATGTAGCGCTGTTTTCCTGTGCTGTGCTATTGTAACAGGGTTGATTATGTTTCCACTTGCCTCTAAAGAAAGGTGTATTTCATGTTCAAGCAATCTTATTGGTTGGTTCAATTCCGATGACAATAAGGCATGTTGTTATTGGCCCCGCTTGCAGATAGGGCGGGATCGCGAACATCAGGTCTCCCCAGTATGAAAATGTGATTGCAAGGGGTAGGCCACGTTCTGAATACTATTTTACAATGTGTACAAGTTTGCTGTACATTGCTGATTTATACATGTGTGGGTATATGGTGCCTGTTAGGGATTGAGGGGCTTTCTGGGATGTGCTTTGGTATATGATTTCTGTGTATAAGTGTGTTAGCTAGCATGCACCGATGTAATGGCCACATAAGCTCACTGCTAACACAGTTGTCTTCATGCTACAGATTTGACCATCGATTGCCATCAACACCATTAAGCCCTGCACAACTAACATGATGTTTCCTATTAAAAACAGACAATAATGTTCAACTTGGACCACTGGCTGATTTATTGGGACAAAACACAACGCAAGGAGAGTACGATTAACATCTGTTACACTATCATAAGCTTAATTCATCATATATAAATGTCAGCCAAACATATGTACAGGTTTCCTTTTCTTTTCATTCAACATCTTTCTTATCGAGCCGCCAGTTCTGGTTATAGACCACACGTACACGGACCCCTGGAGATTTATCATGGGCACACTTGCCACTTGACGGGAAAGCCCTCTGTGTTTGTTACCACGGAAGCGATGGTAAAGATGGTAATCAATGGCAAAGATCGGAGGTGCACCCTCTATACATTTCTACGGACAGCCTTTCTCTTTCTCGCTCGAAAAACTACATGAGGAAACAAATTGGATTACGGATTACTCAGTAAAGATATGATTGTGAAAGTAATGCACAAGTCTTTTGCCAAAATATCTGTAATAATATTACGCAATTTAAATAAAGGTTGCACTTCTTTACTCGCTTACTCATAAAAGTAATCTGATTTACATAACATGTTAGCCCCCAGCACTGAACGGCACTGAACATTTTTCTAAAATGTTTTATGTTGTACAAGAACACACTGGGAGGGATCTTAGACCATTCCTCCATACAGCATGTTTCCAGATCCTTGAGATCAATGGTCTGTGCTTATGGACGGCCCACTTCAATTCAACCACAGCTATTCAATAGTGTTCCCGGCTGAAGATGGCCATTGGAAGATGTTGATTTTGTCAAGGATGTCAAGGATCTGGAAAGATGCTACTTGTGTCTGAACGGTCAAATCTGATGTATTTTTCCTCAAGTGGTTTTTAGACTGTTATTTGGCATAGCTAGTGTTGACAGTTTGACAAGGACATGTGGTAGCTAACCATCTTGCGAATTGTTCACAAATAAATTAGTGAATGATCTAGTAAGCTAAACAGCTAGCTAGTTGACTGGTGTTTCGATAGTTGGATCGTCATGTCCTTTGAGGCTTTGAAAGTGTTCTAACACTATGATTTTGAACATTCACAGTAACTGGGAAATGTCCATGGCAGGCATTGTTGTCACCTTAGCTTCTGAGTGATGGGAAACACAAGAACCACCACCTACCCCACTCACACCCGTTGTTACTATGGCAACTATAGCGTAGTCATGTCATCAAATGACTGCTGTCTGAACACAATAAATCTGGTCACTTGTAACTTGCTGTTTGGACAGTCAGCTTTCCAAAACAGATTTGAAAAACAAAACTGATTTGAGCATTAAGGCCTGCAGTGTGAACAAAGCTTTAGATCCCTCCAAATGTGTTCTCCAATATCGTAAAATATTTTTGAAAAAAGGCTCACATGAGGTATTGAAAAGTATTGAAAACAGGGGTGTCAATAATTTGGACCCCAATCTTTGAGAAAAAAATATGACTAATTAAACAAAATCACTTTCTCTGAGCAATTGCATTAGTATAAAATAATATAATTTCCCACCAAAATATGAGCATACAATACAGCGCAGTATTTATACTATTTAATTTATATATTTTTTTGCTCATCTTCATCAAGGGTGACAAAAATGTCAGACGCCACTGTACATCTGGATCTGGTGCGTGTGTTGAGTATGAGGGACTGAGCTGTGATGCGCTAAATGATTCACTGAAAGCTGCACATGACCTGATTGTCTGTCCTCTCTGTCTCTCAGATAATCAGGGACGGGATGTATTTCATTTTGTATGGGAGGGTTGTGAGTGTATTTGTTTAAACCCTCCCCCTCTCATGCCCTCTTTCCTTACCCCCTCTCTCCTTATCCTGCTACTCTCTCCTCTTCTCTGGCCCACATAGCTACCTTCTGCCAGCAGTGTGTACACACACACATGCACACACACAGAGAGATCCTGGCCAACTGCTACGGCAGGTGGCCGGCACCGCTAAGTCCCTCCAGCAATTATCCTCACTGGGATCCTATCACTGTGACGACCAGCGCGATGGAACTCTGTCGTCGTGTCTACACGCAGCGGGCCATGGTGATAAGTGGGTTCTTGTTTTGGGTGGGCCAATCAGAACAGAAGCTTGCTCATTCCTTAGGTACATATGTCTTACTCTGAACACTCAATAACCATGGTCCAAAAAGTACACAGTGTTTTATGATGTGACACGTCCCAATTGGAACAGAAGCATGAGCCCTCGATCCCTACACCTGAGGGACCTAGATTTGAATACCAACACTCAGTCCCAATTGGAATAGAAGCATGCATGAGCCCTCGATCCCTACACCTGAGGGACCTAGATTTGGATACCAACACTCAGTCCCAATTGGAATAGAAGCATGCATGAGCCCTCGATCCCTACACCTGAGGGACCTAGATTTGGATACCAACACTCAGTCATCATAAAAAGACTAAAAACCTAAGTATGATACGCTGAGACATTTTGATATGTAATTTGGAGAATTTATACACTGAGTGTACAAAACATTAGGAACACCTTAATATTGAGTTGCACCACCTTTAGCCTTCAGAACAGCCTCAATTATTTGGGTCATAGACCTCTACAAGGTGTCGAAAGCGTTCCACAGGGATGCTGGCCCATTTTGACTCTAATGCTTCCAACAGCTGGTGGAACATTCTTGATATGTTGTGTTTTTTGCATGCTCTTTTAATATGACAATTAACCAATGATATCAGGCAACACCCGGCCATGATTAGACATCTGTATGTATTTTGACACTATATAAATGAGTCATCCCGCAGTGTTTGTCTTTATACCCCGATGAAGACAGCTTGTCTGTCGAAACGTTGGACATAAATATTTTTAGTGTGTGCGGCTCTTTTTTCTAAGTGTTCTTGATACACACAGGAAATTGTTGAGTGTGAAAATGCCAGCAGCAGTGCAGGCCTTGACACACTCAAACTGGTGCGACTGGCACCTACTACCCCGTTCAAAGGCACTGACATCTTTTGCCTTGCCCCTTCACCCTCAATGGTATACAGTGCCTTGCGAAATAATTTTGCACGCCCAATTTTTCAGTTCTTGATTTGTTAAAAAAGTTTTAAATATCCAATAAATGTCGTTCCACTTCATGATTGTGTCCCACTTGTTGTTGATTCTTCACAAAAAAATACAGTTTTATGTTTGAAGCCTGAAATGTGGCAAAAGGTCGCAAAGTTCAAGGGGGCCGAATACTTTCGCAAGGCACTGTACATACAAAATCCATGTCTCAATTGTCTCAAGGCTTAAAAATCCTTCTTTAACCTATATCCTCCCCTTTATCTACAGTGATTGAAGTGAATTTAACATGTGAATAAGGGATTATAGCCTTCACCTGGATTCACCTGGTCAGTCTATGTCATGGAAAGAGTAGATGTTACTAATGTTTGTACACTCAGTGTAGGTGAGCACATCCATCTTGAGGAGAGAGGAAACATTATAACAAGTTAAGAGACATCCCAACATTGGAGAACTACGTACCAAACATTCATATATTCAATTAAAAAATAATCAATCACAATATCAATGCAATTTGGCTGTTTATCTAAAAAGTAATAGGACTCAATCAAATTCAAATGACCTACACCAACAAGAGGGATGTTCTGTAGCTATTTTTGTAACTCTCTCTCTCTCGCTCTCTCTCGTTATAGTACTTTCCAGGTATTGCCAGCAAGGGGAATAAAGACCATGACAGCCGAAGAACACAATGTAGTGTTTAGAACAATCATCAAATGAAATGAGCCTCCCATGAAAAAAACACACACAGTGGGACAGACATGGGGATATTGCTTTCTTGCATTATGTTGTTTTGTTCAGAGATGTGAGTTTAGGTCACTAGAGGACTCTCTGTCTCCCTTGCCCTGTTAGGAAATGTGATTGTCCTGTTCAGAAACATGTGTGTGTCTGTTATTGGTGTAACTTGCTGGCAGTTGTTATGCTGGTGAGTGTGAGAGACAGTGGGACTAGTAGTGAGATGTAGTAGGATGAGTGATGAAATGTGTGTGTGTGTGTGTGTGTGTGTGTGTGTGTGTGTGTGTGTGTGTGTGTGTGTGTGTGTGTGTGTGTGTGTGTGTGTGTGTGTGTGTGTGTGTGTGCGGGTATCGGTGTGAGTATTGCATGTGTGTGTGTGCTGATGTGTGAGACAGAGAGTGTGTGTCTGCGTTATTTTGCTAACACTTTTGCCACGATTAATTACAGGCTCCGTTTCCCTGAGGAGTGGGTGGTGTGTGTGTGTGTGTGTGTGTGTTCATATGAATGCATGAATCTGCATGAATCTGCATGTATGCATCTGTACATGCATTCGTCTATATAGTACCAGTCAAAAGTTTGGACACACCTACTCATTCAAGGGTTGTTCTTTATATTTTACTATTTTCTACATTGTAGAATAATAGTGAAGACATCACAACTATGAAATAGCACATATGGAATCATGTAGTAACCAAAAGAAGTGTTAAAAAAAAAATCTAAATATATTTTGGATTTTAGATTCCTCAAAGTAGCCACCCTTTGCCTTGACAGCTTTGCACACACTTTGGCATTTTCTCAACCAGCTTCATGAAGTAGTCACCTGGAATGTATTTCAATTAACAGGTGTGCCTTGTTAAAGGTTAATTTGTGGAATTTCTTTCCTTCTTAATGCGTTTCTTTCCTTCTTAATGCGTTGTGACGAGTTAGGGATGGTATACAGGAGATAGCCCTATTTGGTAAAAGACCAAGTCCATATTATGGCAAGAACAGCTCAAATAAGCAAAGAGAAACGACAGTCCATCATTACTTTAAGACATGAAGGTCAGTCAATACGGAAACTTTAAAGAAGTTTAAAGAAACATCATGCGCTATGCCGAAACTGGCTCTCATGAGGACCGCCACAGGAAAGGAAGACCCAGAGTTACCTCTGCTGCAGAGGATAAATTCATTATAGTTACCAGCCTCAGAAAATCCAGCCCAAATAATGGCTTCACAGAGTTCAAGTAACAGACACATCTCAGCATCAAGTGTTCAAAGGAGACTGCGTGAGTCAGGCCTTCATTGTCGAATTAGTGCAAAGAAACCACTACTAAAGGACACCAATAATAAGAAGAGACTTGCTTGGGCCAAGAAACACGAGCAATGGACATTAGACTGGTGGAAATGTGGTAGTTTTTTGGTTCCAACCGCCATGTCTTTGTTTGTGAAACGCAGAGTAGTTGATTCCCACCACGTTGGTTCCCACCGTGAAGCATGAAGGAGGAGGTGTGATGATGTGGGGGTGCTTTGCTGGTGACACTGTCTGTGATATTTTTTTTTTATTCAAGGCACACTTAACCAGCATGACTACCACAGCATTCTGCAGTGATATGGTTTGCGCTTAGTTAGACTATCATTTGTTTTCAACAGGTCAATGACCCAACACACCTCCATGCTGATTAAGGGCTATTTGAAACTCTTTCAAGACTGTTGGAAAAGCATTCCAGGTGAAGCTGGTTGAGAGAATGCCAAGAGTGTGCAAAGCTGTCATCAAGGCAAAGGGTGGCTACTTTGAAGAATCTAAAATATATATTTGGATTTGTTTAACACTTTTTGTGGTTACTACATGATTCCATGTGTTATTTCACAGTTTTGATGTCTTTACTATTTTTCTACAATTGAGAAAATAGTAAAAAATAAAGAAAAATCCTTGAATGAGTAGGTCTCCAAACTTTTGCCTGGTGCTGTACGTGCACATGCAGCTCTGAAAAGCAGGCCAAAAGATGAGAGACAAATCCCAGTTCTGGAAGAGAAGAGAGGTGACGAGAGAGGAGAGGGGTGATGAGGGTTGGGTCATCTGGCTGCTCCACTGCTCCACCACAGGACAGTGTGCCCAGATTACCAGCAGCCAGGTCTGCATTGTGTAGTAGGCTATCCTTTGGCAGCTTCTGCTGTGTGCAAATGAGACAGTGATGTCCCAATCCCCAGGGTTACTTATCTTTCCTTACCACTAGTTGCTCTGTTTGAGGGACATTCAAAAACTAGGGGGAGATTGAGCCCATGGCTACCGTAGCTGTAGGAATATGTAACACTAGCCTATGTTCCATTTATGAAACTCAGCCTAAGTACTAATACAATAATACTCAACTAACGTTATCAGCTTTGGGGACATATTTCAAGGGACACAGGATATCCTGCTATCTTTTTGCTATAAGTATCCCATGGCTAAAGACCGGAAATCTTAACTTACGAACCCTCGGCTATGTTCCCAATATTGTACTCCATCCAAGGATCCAAGAGGCAGAGAGGTGAAGTGGTATCATTGGGAGGCTTAGAGGTGATGTGAGTTCTTCACCTCAGACTGTCTGAGCCCAGTAACAGATCCTCCCTAGTCCGAATTTGAACCGCCTAAGGCTTTATTGATATCATTCCACCAACAAACCTTGTGCATCTAAACAGTCTCGGCATGCATGTACATCATGTACGCATGCACGCGCACACACGCACGCACGCACGCACGCACGCACGCACACACACACACACACACACACACACACACACACACACACACACACACACACACACACACACACACACCTAAAATAAATAGAATTATTAACTATGAAAATATCACCACCATATTTTAACACACACACACACACACACACAAAATAAATACAATTTATTAACTATGAAAATATCCACCACCATATTTTAACAGTAGGTATGTGGTTCTTTTCTGCTTATTCTCATTTCGACAGCAAAGTGCTCTATTTTCATACCCACCAGTGGTGGGTTTGGCATCAAAATGAGTAAGCATGAGCAGAAAAGAGCCCCATATCTACTGTAAAATATGGTGGTGGACCTTTGATGTTATGGGCCAGTGGTCCTGGGGCTCTTGTTAAGGTTAACAGCATCATGAACTACACCGTACCAGGACATTATAGCCAAAAACCAGGTTGCCTCTGCTAGCAGGTTGAAACTTAGTGGATCTTCCTGCAAGACAATAAGCCCAAACCCCCCAAACACACAAAATCCATGAAGAAATGGTTAATTGGTCACAGAATCAACATTTTGCAAATTGGCCATCTCAGTCTGCAGCACTGAAACCCATTGAAAACCTGTGGTTTGAATTGAAGCGCAGACAAATTATTATTAGGATCTGATTATTATTAGGATCTGTAAGGATTCTGTAAGGAGGAATGATCTAAGAATTCTCCCAACGTGTTCTCCAACTCTGGAAACATTTTAGAAAAAAGGCTCGGTGCCGTAACCCTCGCACGGTGAGGTATAGAAAGGTAAAAATGACGTAGGAGGCGGCTTATGTTAGAGAAATGAACATTCAATTATCTGGCAACAGCTCTGTTGGACATTCCTTGCAATCAGCGTGCCAATTGCATGCCTTTTATTGTCCCCAGCACAAGCTGCACCTGTGTAATGATCATGCTGTTTATTCAGCTTCTTGATATACCACAACTGTCAGGTGAATGGATTATCTTGGCAAAGGAGACATGCCCACTAACAGAGATATAAACAAATTTGTGCACAAACTGAGAGAAAAAGGGTTTTTGTGTATATCAGCTCATGAAACATAGGACCAACACTTTACATGTTGCGTTTTATATTTTTGTTTACATTTCATTTCCTGTGTTAAACCTAACCTTTGGAATGACTTTGATAGCAACAATTAATCTATTTAGTAATTAGGTGGAGATCTCATGATAGCACATTGGTAGCAGTCAGTGACGAATTAAACATTGTTTCAAAGGTAAAAATCCAACATATGTTATACATTATTTGTCTATGATGACATAATCCTGTAGTTGAAATGTCACCCTTTTTCCAAATCCAATGTGTTTTCCACATAGATTCCACGTCACAATACATTGACAAATTTAGTTGAAACAACTTTTATTCAACCACTTTGTGCCCAATGGGTTGGCTCTTTTATTAATTTGTTGTTGATGATTGAATCATTCCTTTGTTGCTTTTGTTGAACTCCTCCCCCTCTGTCATGGCGCACCTGACAAAGTTCCTCAATCTTTTATTTCTGTGTAGTTTTTGCAACTTTGTTAAAAGCTAGTTGTTCTACGTTCCCAGTTCAGCTCCATCTTTTTTCTGCCATGATCTAAAAATGTATCTATGCAGACCCTTGGTGTGCAGACTTTTTTTCCAGCCCAATACTAACATCTGATCAAGAGCTTGGTGAATAAGTTGGTCACTTTGCGATGATTAAGTCCCTGCCCTTTGTACACACCGCCCGTCGCTACTACCGATTGGATGGTTTAGTGAGGTCCTCGGATCGGCCCCGCCGAGGTCGGTCACGGCCCTGACGGAGCGTCGAGAAGAGGATCAAACTTGACTATCAAGAGGAAGTAAAAGTCGTAACAAGGCTCACGCCCCCCGCCTCTCCCTTCCCTCGGCGCAGGGTTCTTGGCCACCCAGGGGGTTCCCCGCTTCTCCATGTCGCCTGCGCTCGACCAGCTCAACCCGGGTCGTCGAGCCTGCTCTGTCGGGGAGGTGGAGCGTGAGCGCGTGCGATAGCGAACTGGGCAGGGCGAAGCCAGAGGAAACTCTGTTGGAAGTCCGTAGCAGTCCTGAAGTGCAAATCAGTCGTTCCGACCTGGGTATAGGGGTGAAAGACTAATCGAACCATCTGGTAGCTAGTTCCCTCCGAAGTTTCCCTCAGGATAACTGGCGCTCAAAGTCTCGCAGTTTTATCTGGTAAAGCGAATGATTAGAGGTCTTGGGGCCAAAACGATCTCAACCCATTCTCAAACTTTTTTTTATTTCACCTTTATTTAGCCAGGTAGGCCAGTTGAGAACACCTTTATTTAACCAGGTAGGCCAGTTGAGAACACCTTTATTTAACCAGGTAGGCCAGTTGAGAACACCTTTATTTAACCAGGTAGGCCAGTTGAGAACACCTTTATTTAACCAGGTAGGCCAGTTGAGACAAGTTCTTATTTGCAACTGCGACCTGGCCAAGATAAAGCAAAGCAGTGCGACAAAAAAAACTACACAGAGTTACACACAAACAAATGTACAATCAATAACACAATAGAAAAAGTGTGTGCAAATGTAGAAGAGTAGGGAGGTAAAGCAATAAATAGGCCACAGAGGCGAATTCATTTCAATTTAGCATTAACACTGGAGAGACAGATGTGCAGATGATGATGTGCAAGTAGAGATACTGGGGTGCAACTGAGCAAGAGGATAAATAACAATATGGGGATGAGGTAGTTGGGTGTGCTACTTACAGATGGGCTGTGTACAGGTACAGTGATTGGTAAGCAGCTCTGACAGCTGATGCTTAAAGTTAGAGAGGGATATAAGAGCCCAGCTTCAGGGATTTTGCAATTCATTCCAGTCATTGGCAGCAGAGAACTGGAAGGAAAGGCAGCCAAAGGAAGTGTTGGCTTTGGGGATGACCAGTGAAATATACCTGCTGGAGCGTGCGCTATGGGTGGGTGTTCCTATGGTGACCAGTGAGCTGAGATAAGGCAAGGCTTTACCTAGCAAAGACTTATAGATGACCTGGAGCCAGTGGGTTTGGCGACAAATATGTGGAGAGGGCAAGCCAACCACAGTGTACAGGTTGCAGGGGTGGGTAGTGTATGGGGCTTTGGTGACAAAACGGATGGCACTGTGATAGACTGCTTCCAATTTGCTGAGTAGAGTGTTGGAGGCTATTTTGTAAATGACATCGCCAAAGTCAAGGATCGGTAGGATACATGCCCTTGTATGTTTGGCAGCATGAGTGAAGGAGGCTTTGTTGCGAAATAGGAAGCTGATTCTAGATTTAATTGTGGATTGGAGATGCTTAAAATGAGTCTGGAAGGAGAGTTTACAGTCTAACCAGACACCTAGGTATTTGTAGTTGTCCACATATTCTAAGTCAGAACCGTCCAGAGCAGTGATGCTAGTCGGGCAGGTAGGTGCAGGCAGCAATCGGTTGAAGAGCATGCATTTAGTTTTACTAGCATTTAAAAGCAGTTGGAGGCCACGGAAGGTTTGTTGTATGACACCAGCAGCAAGAGCGACATCATTGATATATACAGAGAAGAGAGTCAGCCCAAGAAATGAACTCTGTGGCACCCCCATAGAGATTTCTAGAGGTCCGGACAACAGGCCCTCCGATTTGACACACTGAACTCTTATCAGACAAGTAGTTGGTGAACGAGGCGAAGCAGTCATTTGAGAAGCCAATGCTATTGAGGCCGACAAAAAGAATGCAGTGATTCACAGAGTTGAAAGCCTTGGTCAGGTCAATGAAGATGGCTGCACAGTACTGTCTTTTATTGATGGCAGTTATGATATCGTTTAGGACCTTGAGCATGGCTGAGGTGCACCCATGACCAGCTCGGAAACCAGATTGCATAGTGGACAAGTTATGGGATTCGAAATGGTCAGTGAGCTGTTTGTTAAATTGACTTTTGAAGATTTTAGAAAGGCAGGACACGATGAATATAGGTCTATAACAGTTTCGGTCTAGAGTGTCTTTGAAGAGGGGGATGACCACGGCAGCTCTCCAATATTTGGGCATCTCAGACGAACAGGCTAGTAATAGGGGTAGCAACAATTTTGGCAGATCATTTTAGAAAGAGAGGGTTCAGATTGTCCAGCCCAGCTGATTTGTAGGGATCCAGATTTTGCAGCTCTTTCAGGACATCAGCTGTCTGGATTTGGGGGAAGGAGAAGCGGGGGGCTTGGGCAAGTTGCTGCAGTGGGTGCAGAGCTGTGGGCCGGGGTAGGGGTAGCCAGGTGGAAAGCATGGCGAGCCGTAGAAAAATGCTTTTTGAAATGATCGATTATCGTAGATTTATCGGTGGTGACAGTGTTTCCTAGCCTCAGTGCAGTGGACAGCTGGAAGGAGGTGCTCTTATTCCCCATGGACTTTACAGTGTCCCAGAACCTTTTGGAATTAGTGCTACAGGGTGCAAATTTTTGTTTGAAAAAGCTAGCCTTAGCTTTCCTAACTGAGTATATTGGTTCCTGACTTCCCTGAAAGTTGCATATCGCAGGGGCTATTCAATGCTAATGCCGAACGCCACAGGATGTTTTTGTGCTGGTCAAGGGCAGTCAAGTCTGGGGTGAACCAAGGCTATATCTGTTCTTAGTTCTACAAACTTTAAATGGGTAAGAAGCCTGGCTTGCTGGCTTAGAGCCAGGCGTGGAATGCGAGTTGCCTAGTGTGCCACATTTGGTAAGCAGAACTGGTGTGGCGGGATGAACCGAACGCCGGGTAAAGGTGCCTGATGCTGACACTCATCAGACCCCAGAATAGGTGTTGGTTGATATAGACAGCAGGACGGTGGCCATGGAAGTCGGAATCCGCTAAGGAGTGTGTAACAACTCACCTGCCAAATCAACTAGCCCTGAAAATGGATAAATATTCAAACGAGAACTTTGAAGGCAGAAGTGGAGAAGGGTTCCATGTGAACAGCAGTTGAACATGGGTCAGTCGGTCCTAAGAGATGTATGCTCTCTGGGCGAACGCCGTTCGGAAAGGAGGGGCGATGGCCTCGAAAGAGAGTCAGGTTCAGATCCCCGAATCCGGAGTGGCGGAGACGGACGCTGCGAGTCGTCCAGTACGGTAACGCGACCGTTTCCCAGAGAAGCTGGCGGGAATCCCGGGGAGAGTTCTCTTTTCTTTGTGAAGGACAGGGCGCCCTGGAATGGGTTCGCCCCGAGAGAGGGGCCCAAGCCCTGGAAAGAGTTGCGGTTACTTGAAAATCTGGGGTAGAGGGGCCGTACCCATATCCACAGCAGATCTCAATCTATAAGCCCAGGATGATAGTAAAGTGGGCAATAAGTGACATTACAAGAAATGGAACACAGATATAACAGTAAAAAAAAGGTTGCAGGTTGGATGGCCATCTAACAAAAGCAGATCGGAGGGCCGTCAAGCGAAACAGACCAACGAAGCGTGGATAAACAGCGCGAGTATTTATAACTCTCTGAAGGCCGGGTCGGCTTCTCCCTTCCCTCGGTGTGGTGTTCTGGGCCGGGAGGGTTGCGTCGGCCCTCGCCCGAGCTCAGTTCCCCGCATTTCATGTTGCCTGGGTTGCGCCCGACCGTCTCCATCCCCCCTTTTCCTGTTAGGCACGGCCGCATGGCTGGCCGTTTCCGAATGGGATCGCGGGTTGCCGGTGAAACGGGTCTTCCCACCTCGGTCTCCAATATCAAGCGCCTGGGTCTTGCCCAAGACCCTTGCGGTACCCAGTCAACCACTCTGGATAATCAGGATAGGAGAACATAGACCTAACACAAGGCCTGCTGGGTTTGGGTGGCCCTGTATGTTACCCTGGGCAGAGGTAGCCAGGGAAAGGGCAACGGCAGGGTTAGCCTGGCTTTAGCAGGGGGAGGTGGCATGGCCCTGGGCCCAGATTGGGACAGCAGTGATCTACAGACTGTTCTCATAGATCTGTATATAATGACGAGACGCTCATGTCTCCGCCATAACAATGGGAGTTGTTGTCCCAAAGGCAGGAAGGCAGGCAACAAGCTTAGGTCCATAGAAACGCATTGGGCATATTTTGGACCGATTTTGGCAAGAGTGAAACCTCTAGCTTCACCTCTTCCTCTCTGCTATTCTCTACTCCACCACACTACCAGCTGCCATCTTCCTCTCTGCTATTCTCTACTCCACCACACTACCAGCTGCCATCTTCCTCTCCTTTCAAGCATGCTCCTCTTCCTCTTAAGCTTCTCTCCCTCTCCCCCTCTCTCTCTCTCGTCTATTTTTAGAGCTGGCTGATTTCTACCTTCTAAAACAGGCTAAATCTGTTGTGGAAGAGGAAGGGTTTTTTCCCTTCTTTCACACATGAACATACTGTACATACACACTCCGTTCATCCCTCATCTGTCACTACACACACTCGTACACATACACAGCGAGGAATCCATTTTCATGGGGGTACTTTACCTAAGGGACTTGATTGAAGGTTTTCGTTCAAACCAAGCCACATGAAAGACGTACTGTACACTAACATAGGCTTGTTGTCTGTGTGTGTGTGTGTGTGTGTGTGTGTGTGTGTGTGTGTGTGTGTGTGTGTGTGTGTGTGTGTGTGTGTGTGTGTGTGTGTGTGTGACAGTGCTGTCTGTGTCTTTCTGCTTAGCTAAGTGTGTCTTCCCCACCTCTCCCTGTGTGTACAGGACAGTGCTGGTCTGATTTCATCTTTCTGCTTAGCTAAGATGTGATCTTCCCCACACACTCCCTCATCACACTCTCTCACCCTCCACTCCACACAACACACACACACACACACACACCATCCCCAGGGGTTACACACCACCAAAACAGTACAACTACCATGTATAGAGAGCTCGCTACAGTACAGTAGAATCGTCCTGAAAAGAAAGAGGGCCGCCATGTTTAAAGGAGTTACCATACTGCCCCAGTTGGCAGAGGACACTACCTATAGCTTCACTCCCCATGAATAAGAGATGCATATAACAGTGTATCCCAGAGGAGAGGACGAATGAAGGCAGGGAAATCTGTGCCTCAACACCAAACTAGCATCCGCTGAATTTCACGGCCTTCGTTTTGGGGAAACAGTGTATTCATGTGAAAAATAAAATAATTAAGGTACAGTGGGGACATACATTGGTGAAAAAGCGCACACACACACACATAAAACACAGAATACACACACACACACACACACACACACACACACACACACACACACACACACACACACACACACACATAAAACACAGAATACACACATGCATAAAACACACACACACATAAAACACAGAATACACACATGCATAAAACACACACACACACACACACACACACACACACATAAAACACAGAATACACACATGCATAAAACACACACACACATAAAACACAGAACACACACATGCATAAAACACACACACATACACATGCACACACACGGTGTGTGTGTGTATTTACTGTAATGTAATCTTTAAGTTACATCTTTCCCACTATTGCATAACGTAATAGAAAACAGTATTGGGATCTGACTACTGTCCATATGTCCCTTCATATACTTCAGCACCATGTCGGTGTCTTCCAAGTGCTGCTCTCTTTGGGGCTCAAACCATTTCAGCACCATGGCGCTGTCCACCAAGTGCTGCTCTCTTTGGGGCTCAAACCATTTCAGCACCATGGCGCTGTCCACCAAGTGCTGCTCTCTTTGGGGCTCAAACCATTTCAGCACCATGGCGCTGTCTTCCAAGTGCTGCTCTCTTTGGGGCTCAAACCATTTCAGCACCATGGCGCTGTCCTCCAAGTGCTGCTCTCTTTGGGGCTCAAACCATTTCAGCACCATGGCGCTGTCCACCAAGTGCTGCTCTCTTTGGGGCTCAAACCATTTCAGCACCATGTCGGTGTCTTCCAAGTGCTGCTGTCTTTGTGGTCTTCCAAGCTCTCTTTGGGGCTCAAACCATTTCAGCACCATGTCGGTGTCTTCCAAGTGCTGCTCTCTTTGGGGCTCAAACCATTTCAGCACCATGTCGGTGTCTTCCAAGTGCTGCTCTCTTTGGGGCTCAAACCATTTCAGCACCATGTCGGTGTCTTCCAAGTGCTGCTCTCTTTGGGGCTCAAACCATTTCAGCACCATGGCGCTGTCTTCCAAGTGCTGCTCTCTTTGGGGCTCAAACCATTTCAGCACCATGTCGGTGTCTTCCAAGTGCTGCTCTCTTTGGGGCTCAAACCATTTCAGCACCATGGCGCTGTCTTCCAAGTGCTGCTCTCTTTGGGGCTCAAACCATTTCAGCACCATGGCGCTGTCTTCCAAGTGCTGCTCTCTTTGGGGCTCAAACCATTTCAGCACCATGTCGGTGTCTTCCAAGTGCTGCTCTCTTTGGGGCTCAAACCATTTCAGCACCATGTCGGTGTCTTCAGCACCATGTGCTGTGCTGCTCTTTTGGGGCTCAAACCATTTCAGCACCATGGCGGTGTCTGCTGCTCTTTTGGGGCTCAAACCATTTCAGCACCATGTCGGTGTCTTCCAAGTGCTGCTCTCTTTGGGGCTCAAACCATTTCAGCACCATGCGGTGTCTTCCAAGTGCTGCTCTTTTGGGGCTCAAACCATTTCAGCACCATGGCGGTGTCTTCCAAGTGCTGCTCTCTTTGGGGCTCAAACCATTTCAGCACCATGGCGCTGTCTTCCAAGTGCTGCTCTCTTTGGGGCTCAAACCATTTCAGCACCATGGCGCTGTCTTCCAAGTGCTGCTCTCTTTGGGGCTCAAACCATTTCAGCACCATGGCGCTGTCCACCAAGTGCTGCTCTCTTTGGGGCTCAAACCATTTCAGCACCATGGCGCTGTCTTCCAAGTGCTGCTCTCTTTGGGGCTCAAACCATTTCAGCACCATGTCGGTGTCTTCCAAGTGCTGCTCTCTTTGGGGCTCAAACCATTTCAGCACCATGGCGCTGTCTTCCAAGTGCTGCTCTCTTTGGGGCTCAAACCATTTCAGCACCATGTCGGTGTCTTCCAAGTGCTGCTCTCTTTGGGGCTCAAACCATTTCAGCACCATGTCGGTGTCTTCCAAGTGCTGCTCTCTTTGGGGCTCAAACCATTTCAGCACCATGGCGCTGTCCACCAAGTGCTGCTCTCTTTGGGGCTCAAACCATTTCAGCACCATGGCGCTGTCTTCCAAGTGCTGCTCTCTTTGGGGCTCAAACCATTTCAGCACCATGTCGGTGTCTTCCAAGTGCTGCTCTCTTTGGGGCTCAAACCATTTCAGCACCATGTCGGTGTCTTCCAAGTGCTGCTCTCTTTGGGGCTCAAACCATTTCAGCACCATGGCGGTGTCTTCCAAGTGCTGCTCTCTTTGGGGCTCAAATCATTTCAGCACCATGCATGTAAGTGCTGTATGGGGCTCAAACCATTTCAGCACCATGTCGGTGTCTTCCAAGTGCATCTCTTGGGGCTCAAACCATTTCAGCACCATGGCGCTGTCTTCTGTTTGTCAAACCATTTCAGCACCATGAACACCAAGTGCTGCTCTTTTGGGGCTCAAACCATTTCAGCACCATGGCGCTGTCTTCCAAGTGCTGCTTTTTGGGGCTCAAATTTCAAAGGATTTTGGTGCTGCTAACTTTGGGGCTCAAACCATTTCAGCACCATGTGAAGTGCTGCTCTCTTTGGGGCTCAAACCATTTCAGCACCATGGCGGTGTCTTCCAAGTGCTGCTCTCTTTGGGGCTCAAATCATTTCAGCACCATGGCGCTGTCCACCAATGCATACTGTACACAGATACTGAACTGCCATCACACACACACACACACACACACACATGCATGTACTGTATGCATCCATACACACAAACATACATGCACACACACACTTTCTCTGTTTGTCACTTATTTCCGATGAACACCAAGATGGTTGAAACTTCAATCACCTTTTAACTTTTCTAAATAAAGGATTTTGGTGGAGCTAACGAGTGCACACATCAGTGAAGGAATGAAGCAGAATGGTGGCGACACACAGCCTTAGATGATCTAAGAGTAGGTAGATGCACGATATATTGGTGAACATATCAGAATCGTCCGATACTAGCTGAAAATGCCAACATCGGTATCGGCCTGATGTCTAGTTTAACGCCGATGATGACCTATATAATGACCCCACGTAAAATGTTGCTCTAGCAGTGCAACACAGCATCCCTAACCAGCCCACAATGTCTGCTGTGTGGATCGAGCAGTCAACAAGTCCAGCAGTACAACACACATCTATTAACGCCAAGATAATAGAATTCATTGTCCTTGACAATCAACCGTTCCCTGTCGTGGGTGATGTTGGCATTCTCAACTGATCGAGCACCAGTACACACTAACGTTACCAAGTGCGCTATTGTTCAGATGTTGCCCTACCGGAGTTACACAGTAATAGCGTCACTGCTATTATCTTCATGACATACTATGGAACGCCGTTTGGGTCAAAAAAGATACACCTCAAATACCATTATTTGACGAATTAAATAAGCTCTTAATTTGACGCGTCAAATAACGCAGTTCTATTATACAATGTTGTGTGTTCTGAATTTGCACGTGCAAGCCAAGCGCCACCACTACTATCAGTAGCACTGTCAAAGCTGTACAAAAAAAAGTATGAAAACAAACAAACGCGAACAATGTGTTTACAATACCGCTTTTGGTAATAAAGCATTATTTCTTCGACCGCAACTTCGCAACTGGGTTAGCTAGCTAGCTTTAGCTTGGTACTTAGATAGCGCCAATACAACCAGGCTGAAAACAATAGCGCCAATACAACCAGGCTGAAAACAATGACCAGTTGAAACTGCAGTCATTTAAACTATTCTTATTAACGATTTAGGAATCCTTGTGCGTATTAGCTAGGTTGTCACTTGTTGTTCGCCTGTTGAAATTGAGCTTCAGTTCATGAAAATAAATAGCTAGCCAGCTACTTAACCCTGTTGCCCAAAGCAGCCAGCTAGCTTCATCTGGCTAGTGAGACCTGACAGGGTTTTATGTGTTGTGAAGCTAGCCACATTAACGATTAGACACAATAGTGGAATTTACGGTTCGCCTTCAAAATAAAAGTATATCTTTGAAATTGATGCAGGTTACAATTGGTGGAATCATGCCATATTTAGACTAGATAATGTTAAATAAGGTTGTAATGTGAAGCAATGAAATGGGGTATCTGTCTACTCGGTGACACCCACAGGGCACAACTATGAAGAGTTTACGCAAATATTAGCGTTGTAGCTTTTTATCGCGGGACTTTGACTGTGTGAAATCCCCTCCCCAGTCAGCCTATTGTGTGTGTTGACATTCATATTGCACTGCACATCTTTACCTCAAGATTGGGGATCAATGAAATGTGGTATCAGTCTACTCAATACCCAATATATTTTTTCCCAACGTCCTCCTCAGAGTTATCAGACTCCAAACATCCACGCAGTATTGTTTTTCCTCGCGAATAGTGTTCAATACACATGAGTTGACAATAAATGTGGCTCAATTCACAGTTGTTTCAGAGTCCCGCAATAAGAGCTACGACACTAATGTTCTCTTGGTGTCATTGAATAGCCTGATATGTCATTGATCAACAATCCATAGGTAAGGCTGTACAGTGAAATAATGCCCCCAATGCAATCCTAAAGTATAATACATCCAGTGTGATTATATTATTATAACAGATTTTTGTCAAATTAACAAATTATTGTCTTTTGTTGATTTTATATAACATTACAATCTCGTTTAGCATGATCTATTCAATTATGGCATAATTCTACTATTTGTATTCATTTGCATCACTGTCAATGACATACTTTTATTTTGAAGGCTAACCACAAAGTCCACTATTGTGGCTAATCCTTATTGTGGCTAGCTTCACATAGATGGGTCCGACCACCATTAATCAAATAAGAACGGTCTTATAAATTAGGGTTATTTTAGATGATGACACCTAGCTATATAGTTAGCTAGCTATAGCTACTGAAACAGATTATGTCGTTTTGCTATGTTTTTGGGGAAGAACTTTGTTTGCATCCATCAGCTAGTTAGCTTTTTTTATGACCAACACTGTAGGTGCAAGACAACTTTACCAGCATCATAGCATACGTATCGATAAATCGTTGTGACATATGAAATACGAGTGATAGTGTTGTAATCAATGTGTAATAACTATGTAAAACATTTATGAACGCGGTAAATTATTATGTGACGTGCAGTCATATTCAGGTCCAACAAGCTTACTTGACGTGTATCATTTTCGACATACAAAGACCCAAACGGCGTTCCATGGAAATCCTGGTTGACAATGAAATGACTGAACAAATGAACAATGAAACAGCACAGCAAGTAAGTGAAAGAAATAGGCTTTGATTATGTTTTACTGGTAATGGGGACATGCCAACAAAATAACTATTTGGTCTGTGTGTGTGTGTGTGTGTGTGTGTGTGTGTGTGTGTGTGTGTGTGTGTGTGTGTGTGTGTGTGTGTGTGTGTGTGTGTGTGTGTGTGTAACCTTTATTTAACTAGGCAAGTCAGTTAAGAACAAATTCTTATTTGCAATGAAGGCCTACCCCGGCCAAACCTAGACAACGCTGGGCCAATTGTGCGCCACCTTATGGGACTCCCAATCACGACCGGATGTGATACAGCCTGGATTCGAACCAGGGACTGTAGTGATGCCTCTTGCACTGAGATGCAGTGCCTTACATGGAACCCAAACCGGCTTTGCCCGTGCCCCATCGCGCATAAATGTATTTTGTCCCCCCACACCAAACGCGATCACAACACGCAGGTTAAAATATCAAAACAAACTCATAACCAATTATATTAATTAGGGGACAGGTCGAAAAGCATTAAACATTTATGGCAATTTAGATAGTTAGCTTGCACTTGCTAGCTAATTTGTCCTATTTAGCTAGTTTGCTGTTGCCAGCTAATTTGTCCTGGGATATAAACATTGAGTTGTTATTTTACCTGAAATGCACAAGGTCCTCTACTCAGCCAATTAATCCACACATAAAACGGTCAACCGAATAGTTTCTAGTCATCTCTCCTCCTTCTAGGCTTTTTCTTCTCTGGACTTTATATTGCAATTTGCAACTTTCATAAATTAGGTGCATTACCGCCACTGCTCTCGTTCGTCTTTCAGTCACCCACGTGGGTATAACCAATGAGGAGATGGCACGTGGGTAACTGCTTCTATTAACCAATGAGGAGATGGGAGAGGCAGGACTTGCAGCGCGATCTGCGTCAGAAATAGAACTGCTTTCTATTTTAGCCCTTGGCAACGCAGAAGCTCTTTGGCGCGTGCGAGCAGTGTGGGTGCAATAATTGAAAAACATAGATTTCTACATTTATTTTGCAAAGCTCGCGCATGCGACGCAAGCAGTGTGGTCAGCCTGTTAAATATTGGTTATCGGTATAGTTCTTTTTGGCAAGGAAAATATTGGATATCGGTATCGGCCGATATCAGTGCATCATTATCTAAGAGGAAGGGACCAGTCTGCTCTACTCAAGCCTATAGATCCCAGCTGGTATAAAAACTGATGACTAAGACTAATCTGCTGTCCCAGGTACCACCCACAACCCCTCCCCTATGGAACATTCCAGGAGGATAGAGGGAGCCTAAGACTGGGATCTGGAACGGAATGGCGGCTAGCGTCCGGAGCTCCTTGTAAGGAAGAAGCCCATTAAGGAGAACATCAATATTTCATCGCTCAGAAACATAATTGTGCAAGTTTCTAGCTGCAGGTTCGGGCCATGCCATTAGAGGGCAAACGTCAATACAGGAGGCCCCAGCATTTCTCTCTCCCTCTTTCACACAGGAGGCCTCAGCATCTCTCTCTCTCTCTTTCACACAGGACACCTCGGCATTTCTCTTTCTCTCTCTCACACAGGGCGCCTCAGCATCTCTCTCTCACACAGGACGCCTCAGCATTTCTCTCTCTCTCTTTCACACAGGACGCCCCAGCATCTCCCTTTCTCTCTCTCACACAGGGCGCCTCAGCATCTCTCTCTCACACAGGACGCCTCAGCTTCTCTCTCTCACACAGGACGCCTCAGCATCTCTCTCTCTCACACAGGAGGCCTCAGCATCTCTCTCTCTCTTTCACACAGGACGCCTCAGCATCTCTCTCTCTTTTCACACAGGAGGCCTCAGCATCTCTCTCTCTCTTTCACACAGGACGCCTCAGCATCTCTCTCTCTCTCTTTCACACAGGACACCTCAGCATTTCTCTCTCTCTCTCTCACACAGGGCGCCTCAGCATCTCTCTCTCTCTCTTTCACACAGGACACCTCAGCATCTCTCTCTCTCTCTTTCACACAGGACACCTAAGCATTTCTCTTTCTCTCTCTCACACAGGACGCCTCAGCATCTCTCTCTTTCACACAGGACGCCTCAGCATCTCTCTCTCTCTCTTTCACACAGGACGCCTCAGCATCTCTCGCTCTCTCTCACACAGGACACCTCAGCATCTCTCTCTCTCTCACAGGACGCCTCAGCATCTCTCTCTCTCTCTCTCACAGGACGCCTCAGCATCTCTCTCTCTCACAGGACGCCTCAGCATCTCTCTCTCTCTCTCTCACAGGATGTCCCAGCATCTCTCTCTCTCTCTCTTTCACACAGGACGCCTCAGCATCTCTCTCTCTCTCACACAGGGCGCCTCAGCATCTCTCTCTCACACAGGACGCCTCAGCATCTCTCTCTCGCTCACACAGGACGCCTCAGCATCTCTCTCTCTCTCACAGGACGCCTCAGCATCTCTCTCTCTCTCTCTCTCTCTCTCTCTCTCTCTCTCTCTCTCTCTCTCTCTCTCTCTCTCTCTCTCACAGAATGCCTCAGCATCTCTCTCTCTCTTTCACACAGGATGCCTCAGCATCTCTCTCTCTCACACAGGGCGCCTCAGCATCTCTCTCTCACACAGGATGCCTCAGCATCTCTCTCTCACACAGAATGCCTCAGCATCTCTCTCTCTCTCACACACAGGACGCCTCAGCATCTCTCTCTCTCTCACACAGGGCGCCTCAGCATCTCTCTCTCACACAGGACGCCTCAGCATCTCTCGCTTTCTCTCTCACAGGACGCCTCAGCATCTCTCTCGCTCTCCTTCTGAGGAGCAGTCACTGGAGAGGGCTTTCTCAGGCCGTCAGCAGTTTCTGCTACTTCTACATTAAACAAATCATTAACCATTAGGTAGCCGAGGAAGGAGCATATCCACTCTGCTTCACGTTATCAAATGATCCTTGAGTCCTGTTATTAGTCTCAATGAGGAGTGTGTGTGTGTAGATATGTTTGTAAAATGCAGGATTAGGGTAGCCATACACTCTTAGGAAAAAAGGGTTCCAAAAGGTTTCTCGGTAGATCCCTTCGTAGACGGTTCTAGGGAGAACCTTCAGATGATAAAATGGTTCTTGGTAGAACCATAGAGGATTCTAAGCAGACCCCTTCATAGAGGGTTCTAGGTAGAACCATATCCAGACGGTTCTTTGAAAAAGCCTAGAACCCTCTGCAAAAGGTTCTACCCAGCACCAAAAAGGGTTCCCCTATAGGGACAACACAAAGAACCCTATACGGTACTACTTAGCACCTTTTCTAAGAGTGTACAATACACAGAGTGTGTATGTGAAAGTGTGTTTCTGAGACATCAGTGGATAATGAATAAATCACTTCTACTCTATTAGAGTTCTGTATCTCTGTCCTTGGTTGTAAGTCCTTCCTCATCTGATTACCTCACTGACTCATTGACTGGGTAGCTGTTACAAGGATTGTCCAGCCAAGTGATAGGGATCCTGCGCCAAACACATTAAGTAGACACTCAGATTGTGTCCAAGTTGTGACAATTAAAAGTAAGCAGTGTGCTGTAGCTAAAACAAGCCCACAGAGGTAGCCTATTCTAAAAAGTTTCAAACTATCCAAACTTCCTACTTCTAGAGTTTAATTCCACTCAACAGCCTATTAAAGCGGGAACTACAACGTTGAGCCTTGCATTCTAATGCCTGGTATTTTCCCGCAGTTCTCCACTCTCGCCCTGCGAGTGCCCTTGAAACGAAAGGTCCTCCACCCTCTCTCTCGTCTTGATGCTGTTTAGCAGGCGAAATTTGAAGTCCTCCCGAAAACGCAATCAAGCCGGTTGACAGTCTGCCAACACAATGTGAATGCAAACAACACCTTCGCACCTCTCTCGGTGAGCTCGAGCCCATGGCCAAGTAATTTCACTGACGTCATGGCTTTCGGAGCCCGACAAAACTTGGCCAAGGACCGCTCAAGCCTGCTCAAATTCACATTGCATCAGGAGGTTCTGACCTGACTAAGCCCAGTAGCCTGGTATGTTTGTTTTTTTATCCAACTCTGCTTCTGTTATTCTCACATTTCCTTTATTGAGCAAAAACTCTGCATATCGCCTCTTACTGTGTTATTTAAGTCCGGAAACAAATGAGGCTTTCCCAAAGTCACACTGAAATAGTGTTGATTGCAAATAGGCATTGCGATAGGTTACCCTTTGTCTGGATGATCCCTGGACTATAGTTCAGACCTGTCAATTCAACTCATTCTTTAATTCATCGCCCTCACTGCAGCAACTTCCAACATCTGTTGCAGTGCATTACAATAAACCAACCACTCCACCTTCCCATCTTACCAGAGTGCAGAATCTCTCGGGCGGGTTGCCACAGGTGATGCCGGGCGGGTCCACCTTCACCCGCATGTAGTCCTTCATGGACTGGGCCTTGGGCTGGCATGCATACTGCTCCCACACTGCGCCATCGTCCGTGCTCACCAGGGACTTGCACAGGTCGTACTGGCCCAGCGTCAAGGAGGCAAAGCAGTGCAGGAGGAGCAACACGGCCTGGCGGAGCATGGCACGAGAGTGGTCCGAGGACGAGTGGGGTCTGGCGGAAAAGGGCGAGGGGGGCCACAGTAGTCAGAGTTGAGGCGAAGAGCATGGAACTCGACTGAGGATCATACGGACACAGTAAGTAACTTCGTTGTCACCAAGATGCGTCTGCACGCTCACCTGAGCTTAAGGGGACGTTTGGGGGATGATGGAAAAAATACAAAACGCAAGAGAAATAAAAGTGTTCGAGTTGGCTAAGTCAATTTACAGCCGTTCAACAAACGTGGGCCTACAAATAATCACAGCTCCTTTAGGAAATTACACTTGTGTTTCGATGTCGGATATGGAGAAGTGACAAATAATAGAGCAGGGGGCGTCGAAAGTCAGAGAAACTTCACATCTACTTCAACCATAGTGGCGTCCAGTGCTGCGTTTGCGGTGGTGGGGGTGGTGGTTGGAGAATCAGCAGAACAAATCCATACTTCAGAGGTCCTTTTCGCCTGGGAGAGGTGAGAGCTGCCCGCTAGGGATGATAAGGGAGAGTGGACTACGTCTTTAGATACAGCCATCAGGTCGTGATGTCGCAGCCCGGAGCCTTGCCTCAGTGATTGTCCTGTAAAGTAGAGAGAAATGATATTAGACTGATAGACTGATAGAGGGAGAGAGAGACTACATAGCATAGTTTATCTTGTTCATCACATGTTTCGCTTATTTTATTTTCCAATATTGGACATTTAGGCTACATAACCTAAATTGTATTGGGAGAGTAGGCCTATGACTGAACTTCCCAGAAATTGGACCAAACCATGTAGGCTGACAGAGAGGATATTGTAAGCAAACAGTATGTCATTGTGATCGTGTAGGTGACATATTTCAGAGATCTTATTTTCCAGAAAAGTGTTTAAGTCATATGCAGGGCTTGGTGCCAATGTTCAAAAGGTGGGAATGTGTGGGTGGTGTGGACTTTCAATGATAGAAGGAAAAACATATGAGCTAAAACTTAACTTATGATGTAGCATAT
Organism: Oncorhynchus keta; assembly: GCF_023373465.1. NCBI lineage: Eukaryota > Metazoa > Chordata > Actinopteri > Salmoniformes > Salmonidae > Oncorhynchus > Oncorhynchus keta. The sequence continues at coordinate 41,883,402 of NC_068426.1, forward strand.
GCATTGCGTCTTGGAAGGGGGGGGTTGAAGGAAAGTGAAAAAGTCACTCCACCACCTTGTGCATCAGTTCCATAAAATATGAGGCATCCTAACTTCACCTGCATCGCCATGCATTATATCTGACATAGCATAAAGTATTACACACACCGTCACTCTGCTGTCCTGATTGCGCACCTCCGTAAATGTAACAGTATAGCTTCCGTCCCTCTCCTCGCCCCAACCTGGGCTCGAACCACGGACCCTCTGCCGCCTATGCGCGAGAAATTGAATCGGCATCGCCTTTCCAAATGCTAGATGACCAGAGATAGCAAAATGCGTTTTAATTGGATTAACCCTGTTCACAGTTTGGCTATCTGTCCACAGATATTTTTTTCCCACGAAAATTAGGTAAAGCTAAATTCAGCGTTTAGTTTGAAAGTCGCCAAAGCTGTTCTTCAACTCGAAATACGGTATAGGGGTGTGTCTTATAGTCCTTCTGCTAGCTTCAGCAGCGCGAATCAAAAGTAACAACCATGCAGGCTGCATTTCATTTGGTAGCCTAATAAATAATATTATTTCTAAACATAACATGAAGTGACAACTGTTCTATTGATTGTTGATAGGCCTAATAATATTTAGAATAGTGAGTGGCAATTGAATAGTCTGCATCACTCGAAGTGAGCGGTGCGTTTTAGACTAGGTTTCGTAATCTCGTTTATTTTTTTTAAATCAAACATTTTGACACGTGTCGGATTTGCGACTTACTTAGAACATTCATCTGATCCGGGAGAGCTTCTCTGTCCCTTTATACGACCGCCTCTCTGCCGCGAGCCTTGCACGGCACCATCTACACTATCGGGCTCCTGTCGAGGTGTAGGCTACTGTACTCCACTCCTGTTATCTGGTCTGGTCTCCTTGTTGGTCTTCTCCAGCGGGTAACTTTTTTACTACACCGCGGAAGGCTGCACAGAGTAGAACGGTGTCCAAGATCTGGAAACGGGCGGTTGGGGAAAAAGAGCGTGATTTCCAGCTTGAAGGAGAATCAAAAGTGAAAATATTGACTTTGAGGAAGGGCTGGTGCCCGTTTCTTCTCCTCCCACTTTACAAGCTCGGGTTTACCCGGGATGCTCAAGGGCAGAAAAAAAAATCTTGGTGGAAAATCTCTCTCGTCTACTCCCTGTCCCTCTCTCTCTCTCTCTCTTGTGTACTCACTCACCCCTCTCCCCCTCTTATGTACTCACAAACCCTTCTCTCTCTCTCTTAATGCCTGGGCTAAATCCTTTTCACCATCACTTCCAATCACTTTCAGGGCTTTTATCTGCTAACCTCCGGGGCGGGCGGCGCAACTTCGCTCTCGACGCTTTCTCGCGTGGGCCGACATGCACCAAACTGAACCGTCCCACAGGCCGATCAGCACGCGCTGCTTAAAGGACCTGCGGGGAAGTGGAGCTATAGCCCATGTCGTATCGTTCTGCTCTCTGTCACCGATTCATCCTGTGCGTCCGAGCGGTCCGATAGTTGGATCAGGAAATCGCTAGCAGCAGATAAACCAGAGTTGTTTGCGCGTTTTAGGACGTGTTGGATAGATGGCGGTTTAGATTCGGGACATAAACACTGCTCGGGTTTAACACCATCCATATTGGATTTATATTTTTCAACTGTGCTGTTTCACACAAGTTCTGAACCTTTCTATTCTCATTGTTTCTACAGATTGAAAATAAAATGTTTTGCTAAAAGTATAAATTATATTTTTTATCGATTGACTATGGCTTTTCAAATCACCCAGTATTGCTGTCTGCAGCGTTAAGCGCTAGGTAAATGTTGAAATTCTTCAGCCATTCCTGGACCTGTGACCAAAAACGAGCTACATATGGACAGTACCAAAATAAATGATCTAATGACTGCCTCCTCACAGCAAAATCGACAGAGCTCGGAAGATTGTATCCCCCATATATAACATTCTATTAGTTGCAAGAATTTTGTATAATCATTTAAATTTAAAAATTCAACATTTTGAATCTGGCGTACTTTTGCGTATCTGTTCAGCATAAACCATGTGCCATGGAATCAGTACCTCAAAAATCTTTTCCCAACTTTTTTGCAATCTATAGGGCACGGCTGTCAATGTTTTGGTCCTTATATTAAACTGGTATACTCTTTTATTTATCACAATGTTCTTCAACCAATGATGCTCTTCAATGCAGGAAAGTTCCTTACTTTCTCTCCTTTCCACATTCCTTTTCCGTTTTTGCAGTAATACTGCATTAGTTGGTTGTAATTTGGGTAGAGCAGACATTTCCATATATTTTTGTTGGCTACATTATGTGACATAACTCCACCAGTCCTATTTTTTTATTTATTAAATCATTGAACCTTTATTTAACTGGGCAAGTTAAGAACAAATTCTTATTTACAATGACGGCCTAGGAACAGTGGGTTAACTGCGTTGTTCAGGGGCAGAATGACAGATTTTTTTCCTTGTCAGCTCAGGGATTCAATCCAGCAACTGTTCAGTTACTGGCCCAATGCTCTAACCACTAGGCTACCTGCCACCTCTACGCTCTAACCACCAGGCTACCTGCCACCTCTACGCTCTAACCACTAGGCTACCTGCCACCTCTACGCTCTAACCACTAGGCTACCTGCCACCTCTACACTCTAACCACTAGGCTACCTGCCACCTCTACGCTCTAACCACTAGGCTACCTGCCTCCTCTACACTCTAACTACTAGGCTACCCTGCCACCTCTACACTCTAACCACTAGGCTACCTGCCACCTCTACGCTCTAACCACTAGGCTACCTGCCACCTCTACACTCTAACCACTAGGCTACCTGCCTCCTCTATAGCTACTAGGCTACCCTGCCACTCTACACTTATGGCTTGACCTCTACGCTCTAACCACCAGGCTAAAAAAACACCTCTACGCTCTAACCACTGAGGCTAATATGCCACCTCTACGCTCTAACCACTAGGCTACCTGCCACCTCTACACTCTAACCACTTAGGCTACCTGCCACCTCTACTCTTTGACCACTAGGCTACCTGCCTCCTCTACACTCTAACTACTAGGCTACCCTGCCACCTCTACACAACCACCAGGCTACCTGCCACCTCTACACTCTAACCACTAGGCTACCTGCCACCTCTACACTTAACCACAGGCTGCCACCTCTACACTCTAACCACTAGGCTACCCTGACCACACTGGGAAACCAGGCTACCTGCCACCTCTACACTCTAACCACTAGGCTACCTGCCGCACTTATAGCTCTGGCTAGCATTAGTTTATGTTGTTGATGTGCATAACTGCAATAAAAAAAAACACACTTACCACTTACCAGATGATGATAATATGAAACTTATTCTTAAAAAGGGAGAAGCAAACAAATTTAGTAGCAACATCCTCTTTGATAGCACCCGCTGCAGCCACTGCAAACTAGCCGACAACAAAAGCTATCTAGCTAGACCATGGGAAAACTACTGCTCGCTATTGCTTAGTGACCTGTTAAGCTATCTAGCTAGACCATGGGAAAACTACTGCTCGCTATTGCTTAGTGACCTGTTAAGCTATCTAGCTAGACCATGGGAAAACTACTGCTCGCTATTGCTTAGTGACCTGTTAAGCTATCTAGCTAGACCATGGGAAAACTACTGCTCGCTATTGCTCAGTGACCTGTTAAGCTATCTAGCTAGACCATGGGAAAACTACTGCTCGCTATTGCTCAGTGACCTGTTAAGCTATCTAGCTAGACCATGGGAAAACTACTGCTCGCTATTGCTCAGTGACCTGTTAAGCTATCTAGCTAGACCATGGGAAAACTACTGCTCGCTATTGCTCAGTGACCTGTTAAGCTATCTAGCTAGATACTAGCTAACATTAGCGAGCTGAATCCTAGCTCTCAAATTCTTGAAGACAGTGCAAAGAAACAATTGCTGCCTTGCTGCAATATCTCTGGCTTTTTGCTGTGCATAACTAGTTAGCTACCTCTCCTGTGTATGACAAGAATTTGACAGGGAGAGTAGGAGGGGCTATGCTGAAACTGAGCTACAGATGAACTCATTGGTCAATTACAATCAGAACGCGGACAGAAACACCAACTTACCTGAACAGGCTGAAATTCCAGGCTTTTTTTTTTTTTTACAATTTGTTTAAATTTCTGTTTTATTTCGACCTCATAGTGTGGAAATATCATCCCAAACTCATTTTAGATGTTTAGACTGCACTGTCCTTTTAACATTTGTTTTAAGCCTTTCCAGAAAAGAGAATTAGATAAAAACAAATCTGACAATGGTGCTGGACCATCTGACATAAAAAGAAAAGGGGAAAATATTATGTAAAAAAAAAATGGCAATAAAGGTTCAAATCCAGGTCATGTGACATGATTAACCAAAACACAGGGCCCTACTATAAATCTACAGTGTAGCTCTATTAGCAGTGTGCCTCAGCAGGGTGTTTCACTGTTATTGATGCTGGGGGATGAAGGTAGGCATAATTTAATTTTAAAAATATCAAGCCCCTCGTTCATCACCATCATCACTGCTGACATTTGAATGAAGTTACATTGAAGTGGATCTAGTAGAGTGTAAAACTATTGGAATATACAATATTCAATCGTTTACCAGGTTGTACCTGTTTTGATCACCATTATACAGTAAAACCTTGAGAATTGGGAGGGGTAGTATTGTCAAAGACAGTACAGTATGAAGATAGGCAAAACCTGCTTATCCAATAGAAATCCCCGATCACACTTGTAGGTGATATCATGGCTCGCTAAGCTCATGAGTAGAAACACGTCATCTGGTCTAACGGTCGTCTCGCGCCGAGCTGCGCATTTGCAGGCAATCAAAGACACTCCTTCGATATAAAGTTGTTTTTGATGAAATTGGAAATGTGTCACTTTGTTGGAGTAATAACATCTTCAACTACTTACAACATTGTCTCGAATTTAGGTTGTGCCTTTAGATTTTGAGAAATTGAACAACTAAGAAAGAATTTTCACATCTCTCATTGACTTCTCAAACCCTAAATCCCGGCCTGGTCGGTTTCGCAAGCGTTCCCGGAAGTCTCGCGATGTTGTGCATCTGGGTTTAGAAACTGGTATTATCAAATTATTCACCCTTGATGTAACAAAAGCTGCAGTTTAGAGAAGCAATCAATATGATATATTGTTTCCATAGGCCTAACCATCTCAAGCAAGACCAAAGACCACCAAATAAATTGACGTGCATTTGAGTAGAGTAGAGAATAGTTTTATTGATCCCAACTTGGGAAATTATTTTATCACCTCAAGCATCATCAACGATTACAAGGATAAGACAAGGCTTAAGGACAAACACATAATAAAAAACACATAAGACACCTGCATGCTGCACCTTCGTAGCCAGAAAGATAGAGACCAATAATTTAGCATACCTTAATTAGCAATACAAAGTCCAATAATTTGACTACAACCAGAAAGTGGAATAGAAAAACATACGTGTCAATAATATCCTAAATGAGATCATTCATTGACGTATTTATTGATGCTGAAATGTTCTGATGCCAAAAGTCTCGTTTAAAGTGAACTGGATTTGATGTGACCAAAGTAGCTAATGTCAGTGACAGTGCTGACGCCAGGAAAATGACCAAATCTAAATCATGTGTGGGCCTTTGAAAAAGATGTCAGGGCTCATATCATATGGACAGCTATTCTAACTTTGATGAATGCCACATCCTAATGTATGTTATGTGACTCCAAGCGATCACGGGCCAATTTAGCCTGTTCATTTACTTATTTTCTCAACTGTCATCGGCATTTTAGAGTGTTTACATGAAGACTTCATTACAGAGTAAAACATTTTTTTTTTGTAGATGGGTGAAGGGGGCTCAGTTGGGCATTGCAAGGGTTAAGAAGAATCTGAAAGATGTGAGAAAGACAGAGGAGACGCGGCAAGGACAAACTATCGATCAACGCCATGCTGTACTGTCAGTGTTCCCAGATAGAGGTTCAGAGTTCCCTTCCAAATACACGTCTCTCTCTTTCTACCTCTCTCTCGTTGTCCAAAATCACCATAAAAAAAGTGGTAAACCAGAAAAGCCCATGACATTGTTATTACACCATAGCCTATTGTAGCTTCGGGTTCTTATCTTGTAATACATGTCACAGCTTTTAACTGTTTGAAGTGCAATGCAGCTGTACAAACTGTCAGTCCGCTTTAGCACCATGGACAGCGCCTTCAGAATGGCTGGCGATGCGTGGCTAGTGACGCGCTGTCCATGTTCAAATACCCTTCTGAAGTTGTCTTCAAAGCTGGTTTGTTTTTGTGACATCCACAATCAAAGATTGAGTCAAAGAGTTTGATAACTTATCAATCTATAGTTTAAATGAAAGCAACAGCCTACAACTTGGTTATGAAAAAAAAATGTGTTGTGATTATTGTGCCATTATTATGACAGGCCTATACCTAAAAAACAAAACATTACAATTTGCCAGGGGTGCAACTTTCACTGGGGACGGGGTCATATCTCCCCCACACTCCGAAATTGCACCCCCCCCCCCCCAGTTTTATCATTGCTATAGAAAATATCATTGGCGTGCTTTAGGACCATGCGGACGATTCCGAGCAGTCCGGTAGGCTGGAATCAGGACTGAGTTGACACCACAGAGTGGGCTGATAGGCTGTGTGAAGGCCAAGCTTCTGGAAGGCTGGCTGAACCAGCACGGGGGAGTTGAGCATAGTTCAGTGTGTATGTGTTTCAGTGTGTATGTGCTTTCAGTGTGTATGTGCTTTCAGTGTGTATGTGTTTCAGTGTGTATGTGCTTTCAGTGTGTATGTGCTTTCATCGAGTTGTAAAAACAAGCAGAGCAGAAACTGGCTACTCTTTAGTTGACTGAAGCAAGGTAACTGCTGTTTAACTTAACAGAGGAAAAAAACTAAACTTGTGTTTATTCGCAGTGCTGAGCTGGTATTGTAATTAACATGTACAGTAATGTTAGCTAATGTTTCATCCCCTAAGCTATGCTAGCTGGTAGCTACCACAGCCAGGTCAGCTCTATTCTCTAGTTATCTGTCAGGTAGCGATATGAGGTGGCTATTGTTACTATTTAACAGCTGTTGTTTGTATGAACAATTTTTATAGCCTTTGTTTTGTCCTGTTTCAGAAGTAAATTAACTTGGCTAGCTTTCACCAGTTGATGTACCGTTAGAGAGCGAGCTGGCCAAAAGTTGGCTAACATTAGCTATTCTTTTTGCCTCAATCACACCTGACCTGAATCAAACAATGAAACCATCGGCCAAACAATTGAAGATTGATATTCTGAACGAGTTTTATTAATCCGTATGGCAATGTAACGTTATTAATTTGTTAGTATCCCTAGCTAATTCCCTACTTTTCACACTGACACATTAATAAACAGCTCTAACATTACAGGCTTCACTGTCATAGCACCCCGCTACTGCAAGAACTGGTCCCATGGTCCCAAACCCAACCGCAGTCACACAATGTTATTTTAGACATATGTGACTCCGGTCACTTGCCAGCCAAGGTGCCAGCTATTTTGCGCCCTAAATTACCAGAGATTCTCACAGCCATTATATTGTATTACTGGGCTATATCAGCCAATATGCTAGATGTAGTTTGAAGAGAGCAGATTTGGAGACACTTGCACTTTCTCTTAAGCTATTTTTATAGCCTGTATTTTAGGAGTGGGAAGATGTTCAGATAGAGAAATATGAGTGATCAGTATTTAGGCCTATTTCTAGGCAATGTAGTAAACTATAGCCTAACCATAGGCCTATTTAGGAAGTCAATGGAAAGATAACTGTTCCGTGCTTCTCCACCCATGCATAGACTATAGCCCACTCTATTTAATTGAGACCATACGCGCAGCTGATTTTGCAGGTACGGCTACTGAACTTAAAGCCGAAAGAATGATGACAGCAACACTTGCTACATTTTGCATACGATATAGCCTACCTTTTATGAGGATGATTTGCAGACAGAGACAAATAAATGGGTAATCAATAGTTATTGAAAATGGAAAGGCTCAACGCTCTCTCACCAAAGTAGCCTAACCTATGTGCCTTTTCCTTTTCAATGATGATAACTTTTTTTGATCGCATTTCGACTCACGTTGGTTGAGTGCCCTCCACTTCTTTCCGTTATCTATATTTATTTACAGACACTGTAGTAAACTACAGTCTAATCATATTTAAGTTCATTTAATATTCAAGTTAACTCAAAAGTCACTCGCACATCTGATCTCTTTTTTTTTCAGGGAGGTATTTATTATTATTTTTTGGTTGGTGACGTCGGGTCCGGGTGCTGGCTCGTCAGGCTCCCACGACTCAGCCGACTCGGGTGCTGCTGCCGAAGGAACCGGGGATGCCTCAGCTGGCTCGTCAGGCTCCCACGACTCAGCCGACTCGGGTGCTGCTGCCGAAGGAACCGGGGATGCCTCAGCTGGCTCGTCAGGCTCCCACGACTCAGCCGACTCGGGTGCTGCTGCCGAAGGAACCGGGGATGCCTCAGCTGGCTCGTCAGGCTCCCACGACTCAGCCGACTCGGGTGCTGCTGCCGAAGGAACCAGGGAGGCCTCAGCTGGCTTGTCAGGCTTCCATGCCTTAGCTGGCTCGAGAGGTATTCTTGCCTCGGTTGGCTTGGCAGGCTCCCATCCCACATCATGCCTCAGCCAGCTTGTCATGCTTCAGCTGGCTCGTCAGGCTCCCACACCTCAGCCAGCTTGTAGGCTCCCATGCCTCAGCCGGCGAGTTTGGGGAAGGTGCTTAAAAGGAGGTTGGACCTGAAGCCGGAGATTGCTGAGTTTTTGCAAATTAAAGGAAAATATGTAGATTTCCTTCATCTGCAAGATAAAGAATGGCTGGCTGATTTTGCCTTCACCGTGGACATAATGGCCCTCATGAATGAACTGAATTCCCAACTACAAGGGAAGGGCCTTTTGCACATCAGATGTACAGCCTTGTCAAATCCTTCAAGGGACAATTACTCCTCCTGACTCGCCAAGTAGAAGTCAACAATCTCACCCACCTTCTGACGCTACTAGTCTGTTCCCTATCAGATGACCAGTGGGAGAAGTATACATCGCTCCTGCGTGCTTTGAGAGGTGAGTGTTCTCGTCGTTTTGAGGATTTCAAAGTGTTGGAAAATGTCATGCTGTTGGTTTTCTCTCCTTTCACCTTCAATGTGGATAACGCTCCCACTGACCTGCAACTTGAGCTTATCGATCTTCAGTCTGATGCAGTGATTGGAGAACTATTCAAAACAATGTCACTGACGAGGTTCTATGCATCTCTTGATGAACACAACTTTCCAAAGATTAGGAATCATGCCCAGTGTCACGCCCTGACCATAGAGAGCCTTTTTGTTCTCTATTTTGGTTAGGTTGGGGTGTGACTAGGGTGGGTGATCTAGTGCATTTATTTCTATGTTGGCCTGGTATGGTTCCCAATCAGATGCAGCTGTTTATATTTAGGCAGCCATTTCCCCACTGTGTTTTGTGGGATCTTGTTTCTGTGTTGCTGCCGGTGAGCACTGCTTGAACTTCACGGTTCATTTGCTGTTTATTGGTTTAGTGAGTTTCCTTTATTAAACATGTGGTACCCAAATCATGCTGCAGTATATTTCCAGTTCGTACGACGATCTTGGCACTCAGAAGATGTTGGTACTGTGTGGGTAACCTATGTATGTGAACAGACATTTTCAGTGATGAAACATAACAAGTCAAGGCACAGATAATCTCTTCCTGACCTCTCACCTCTCAGCAATCCTGCGCATAGCGATGTCAGAAACTATACCTGACTTCACTGCTCTAGTCAATGCCCATCAGAGACTTCACTCCTCACACTGATTGAGTAGTTTAACTGTAATGTTGAGGTCTCTCTCTTTCTTGTGTTTTTGTGCATACCCGTTAAGAGGAGTTCTGTCCGTGGTGATGAATGCACAGTGTATTTTTCCCTCCGTGTAGTTCATTGCATGTTGAATAATGAAAATACCTACCAGAAGGAGAACATGGATGTGGTTTATTTCTGTTCATATCTGGACGTGGTTTACAGTAGATATATCTGTCAACAGAGTCATACACATTATGTATAACCCTGTAATATGATTCTGGCCCGCGATGGCAAAAATATATTCTAACGTGGCCCTCCATGGAAAATAATTGCCCAGGCCTGGGCTAACGCATACAAAGCAGAAATAGGCCCATTTCCAAAGAACCTGTGGGACAAAGTCGTCTGTCTGACCGCCCGCACCATGAAAAATGCTGAATGGAGCCCTCTAGTGCAGTTAGTACACAACACTACGCTCATCATGTGGTGACGGGTCTCAGCAGGGTCAGGCAGCCAGGGAAGACCAGTCTGTGATGGAGGTGAGGTGAATGTTTTCAGATACAACACTTTATTCTCTCTGTGCAATAAACACTGGACAAGCCAGATGCTATTTTAAGGCAGCCTGACAAACCTCCAAAGCTGATTTCCAAATGTTATCCAGTGTTGACAGAGGCGATAAAACAAACCAGGAAGACCTGGCAGAAGCTGTTGATGATGAGTGGATACAGATACAGTGGGGCAAAAAAGTATTTAGTCAGCCACCAATTGTGCAAGTTCTCCCACTTAAAATGATGAGTGAGGCCTGTAATTTTCATCATAGGTACAACTATGACAGACAAAATGAGAAAAAAAATCCAGAAAATCACATTGTAGGATTTGTAATGAATTTATTTGCAAATTATGGTGGAAGAACTTGCACAATTGGTGGTTGACTAAATACTTTTTTTGCCCCACTGTACATACATACATACCTACATACATACATAAATACATTTAAAAACATATGCATACATATCTTTTATTAAAATATATATTTCCTTTATACCCTACCACTCCTCCCCCAATTGGAGCAGAAGGGCCCATAAGCCATGACGTCCCCTGAATGGCGCGTCCCCTAGCAGGCTAGCAGACTGTTAGCTGAATAGATCCATCGCCCAATTTCTTGGGCCGCTATATCTATTTTGCCAATTGGACTTGGACCCCTCTGCTACTCGAAACCCTACTAATCCATCACGACTGGTCAATCGACATCACCGCATGCGGAGGCTAAAACAGACTTTCCTCCATCGCAATGTCCCTCTAAGGCTCTTCTGCTAGCTTCCTATCCCGGGCTGCTAGGTTTCTGAATCGCCGTGTCTCCAGCCAGCCCAACCACTCACTGGACCCCAATGATCACTCGGCTACGCATGCCTCTCCCTAATATCAATATGTCTTGTCCATTACTGTCCTGCTTAGTGATTGTCTTATTTCACTGTAGAGCCTCTAGCCCTGCTCTATATGTCTTAACCAATCATTTAGTTCCACCTCCCACATATGCGGTGACATCACCTGATTTAAACATCTCTAGAGACAATATCTCTCTCATCATTACTCAATGCCTAGGTTTACCTCCAATGTTCTATTCTATCACGCCCAGAAACTTGCTCCTTTTTACGACCAGTTCTGATAACCTTTAGCCGTACCCTTATCCTACTCCTCCTCTGTTCCTCTGGTGATGTAAAGGTTCATCCATGCCCTGCAGTGCCTAGCTCCACTCCAACTCTCCAGGTGCTCTCATTTGTTGACTTCTGTAATCATTAAAGTCTTGGTTTCATGCATGTTAACATTAGAAATCCTGTCTGAATCTTGGCTTAGGAAGATCACCAAAAACCCTGAAATTTCCATCCCTAATTATAAAATTTTCCGACAAGATAGAACTGCCAAAGGGGGCTGTGTTGCAATCTACTGCAGAGATAGCCTGCAGAGTTCTGTCTTACTATCCAGGTCTGTACCCAAACAATTTGAGCTTCTACTTTTAAAAATCCACCTTTCCAGAAACAAGTCTCTCACCATTGCCGCTTGCTATAGACCACCCTGTGCCCCCAGCTGTGCCCTGGACAGCATATGTGAATTGGTTGCCCCCCATCTATCTTCAGAGCTCATGATGCTAGATGACCTAAACTGGGACATGCTTAACACCCCAGCCATCCTACAATCTAAGCTTGAAGCCCTCAATCTCACACAAATGATCAATGAACCTACCAGGTACAACCCCAAATCCGTAAACACGGGCACCCTCATAGATATCATCCTAACCAACTTGCCCTCTAAATACACCTCTGCTGTTTTCAACCAAGATCTCAGTGATCACTGCCTCATTGCCTGCATCCGTGATGGATCTGTGGTCAAACGACCACCACTCAATCACTGTCAATGGCTCCCTAAAACACTTCAGTGAGCAGGCCATTCTAATTAAAAGTGCCTTCCTCACTATCTTCAATAAGCATGCTCCATTTAAAAAATGTAGAACCAGAAACAGATATAGCAGATGGTTCTCTCCCGACCTGACTGCCCTTGACCAGCACAAAAACATCCTGTGGCATTCTGCGTTAGCATCGAATAGCCCCCGTGCTATGCAACTTTTCAGGGAAGTTAGGAACCAATATACACAGTCAGTTACGAAAGCTAAGGCCAGCTTTTTCAAGCAGAAATTTGCATCCTGTAGCACAAACTCAAAAATGTTCTGGGACACTGTAAAGTCTATGGAGAATAAGAGCACCTCCTCCCAGCTGCCCACTGCACTGAGGCTAGGAAACACTGTCGCCACCGATAAATCCACTATAATTGAGAATTTTAAGAAGCATTTTTCTACGGCTGGCCATGCTTTCCACCTGGCTACCCCTACCCAGATCAAAAGCCCTCCACCCCCCACAGCAACTCGCCCAAGCCTCCCCCATTTCTCCTTCACCCAAATCCAGATAGCTGATGTTCCGAAAGAACTGAAAAATCTGGACCCCTACAAATCAGCCCGGCTAGACAATCTGAACCTCTCTTTCCTACCCTGTCTTTCTAAGGTCAGGTCTTCGAAAGCCAAGTTAAAGAACAGATTACAGACCATTTCGAATTCCACCGTACCTTCTCCGCTATGCAATATGGTTTCAGAGCTGGTCATGGGTGTACCTCAGCCACGCTCAAGGTCCTAAACTATATCATAACCGCCATCGATAAGAGATATTACTGTGCAGCCCTAGTCATCGACCCTGCCAAGGCTTTCGACTCTGTCAATCACCACATTCTTATCGGCAGACTCAACAGTCTTGGTTTCTCAAATGACCGCCTGGCTCACCAACTACTTCTCTGATAGAGTTCAGTGTGCCTGTTGTCCTGACCTCTAGCAGTTTCTATGGGGGTGCCACAGGGTTCAATTCTCGGGCCGACTCTCTTCTCTGTATACATCAATGATGTCGCTCTTGCTGCTGGTGATTCTCTGATCCACATTTACACAGACAACACCATTCTGTATACCTCTGGCCCTTCTTTGGACACTGTGTTAACTAACCTCCAGATGAGTTTCAATGCCATACAACTCTCCTTCCGTGGCTTCCAACTACCTTTAAATGCAAGTAAAACTAATGCATGCTCTTCAACCGATCGCTGCCCGCACCTGCCCGCCCTTCCAGTATCACTACTCTGGACGGCTCTGACTTAGGTATTGTAGTTGTCCACATATTCTAGGTGTCTTGTTAGACTGTAAACTATCCTTCCAGACTCACAGTAAGCATCTCCAATCCAAAATTAAATCTAGAATCTGCTTCCTATTTCGATAGAAAGAAGCCTTCACTCATGCTGCCAAACATACCCTCGTTAAACTGACCATCCTACCGATCCTTGACTTTGGAGATGTCATTTACAAAATAGCCTCCAACACTCTACTCAACAAATTGGATGCAGTCTATCACAGTGCCATCCGTTTTGTCACGAAAGCCACATATACTACCCACTACTGCGACCTGTACACTCTCATTGGCTGGCCCTCACTTCATACTCGTCGCCAAACCCACTGGCTCCCGGTCATCTACAAGACTCTGCTAGGTAAAGCCCTGCCTTATCTCAGCTAACTGGTCACCATAGCAGCACCCACCGTAGCACGCACTCCAGCAGGTATATCTCACTGGTCTCTCCCAAAGCCAATTCTTCCTTTGGCCTTCCAAAATGCCTATCTTCTGAAACTCATCAGTCTATTTTTGTTTTGAGAAATGAAGGCAATTCCATGCGAGAAATTGCCAAGAAACTGAAGATCTCATACAACGCTGTGTACTACTCTCTTCAGAGAACAGCGCATTCTGTCTCTAACCAGAATAGAAAGAGGACTGGGAGGCCCCGGTGCACAACTGAGCTAAAGGACAAGTACATTAGAGTGTCTAGTTTGAGAAACAGACATCACAAGTCCTCAACTGTCAGCTTCATTCAATAGTACCCGAAAAACACTAGTCTCAATGTCAACAGTGAAGAGGCTACTTCAGGATGCTGGCCTTTTAGGCAGAGTTGCAAAGAAAAAGCCATATCTCAGACTGGCCAATAAAAAGAAAATATTAAGATGGGCAAAAGAACACAGACACTGGACAGAGGAAGATTGTAAAAAAGTGTTATCGACAGACTTTTCTAAGTTTGAGGTGTTCGGATCACAAAGAAGAACATTCGTAAGACATTTCTAAATGACCCCAAACTTTGAACGGTAGTGTATATAATATATATAACATATATATTTGCAAAAAAATATATGGGGGATTGGAAATGATGCAGACAATTACAATCTATCTGCAACATTAAAGCTGATATACCCCCTAAAATAAAATAAAAAAGGTTCATGGAACAGAGATGATGTGCGTAAACTCTGATTGCGTAGAATCTTATATTGGAAACCAAGACTTTTCTCAGGTCAGGCCTGGTTGTAGCTAGATATGTTTGAGTCACGTCAGGGACAATTTTAGCATTTTAGCTACCCATAACCCTAACCCTTTTCCAAACCTAATTCTCCTAACCTGCCACATTTTTTTCTCCTATCCTGCTTTGTTAGTTAACCTAACCTGCTTCGAAAAGTCACTTCTGCCAGCTAAAACCAGCAGACCTGCCCTGAGAAAAATATTGGTTTCCACTAATGTGATACAGCTCTGATAGCAGCCCCTAAATGCGGTTGTGATAAACAGAGTGCTTTCTAAATGCGGTTGTGATAAACAGAGTGCTTTCTGTGTTTCTTCTGCAAATGTGGCTCTAACTTTTTAACGGTTGGAGTTAAACGCTACTATGATCGCATTCCTGAAAGATATGATTCTCAGGAACAGGGATGAGATGCACACAAACTGCACAGGACTGGTACGAACAATGTGGACAGGGCCAGGCAGAACACATCATTGAAGAAATTTCAATTATGTTATTTTCTACACAGAAGATCATACAATTATTGACTGGAGATCTTCTGATCACTTCCCAATACCTTTCTGAATAATTTCAGTCACTTCAATCCATACTTCCTTCAGATTTACATACTGTCAGACTGATTTGTAATAGACTGTCATAGCTATAGCTTACCATCAACTATTTTTTTATGTCACCACATTCAATATTCAAAAGGTAAGGTGTAAGTTCAGTGAATATTCAGTTTCAATCTGGCAAATTATGGTATGGATATGAAAGTTGTTCAGATTTATTGCAGCTCATATATGTTCTTTGTCTGTTCATTTCATTCTGCAGACAAGTTTCCAAACCCATCCGGGATGGGTTCCCTTGTCCTCCTGGAACCCCTGGTAGATGCGATGGACTGTGCAGGCTGCAGCACCACTCTGTTCCCATGGAACATATAACCCCAGCACCAGCTAACAAAGCTCCTATATGCCAAATACCTGTAATAACTACCAACGTCTTCTATTGGCCATACAATCAATCACAGATGGACGAGTAATCAAAAGTAAATCAAATGTATTTGTCACATGCGCCGAATACACCTGAGAAGCTAACAAATTTAACAACAACATCCTATTTGATAGCACCCGCTGCAGCCACTGCAAACTAGCCAACAACAAAAGCTATCTAGCTAGACCATGGGAAAACTACTGCTCGCTATTGCTCAGTGACCTGTTGTACTTCAACAAGGAAGAAGTTTCCATATGTTTTTGTAAAAAAAGTCCCACTCACATTAAGTCAAAATGTGATTGGTTGATTCCACTGTCACTCCAGAATTTTGCCCTAATACAGTTGAATGACAGGTGCCTTTATCGAGCTTCTGATGGCATAGCCAATGGCAGACTTACCCAGTTAGATTTATCTCCACAGAGATCAGTGTTAAGCCTTTCCAACAAAAACTGAAGAGATTCAATCAGAACATCATTGAAAATAGTAATATCATTATCATTATCATTATTATTATTATTTTATAAATCCTTAACCCTTCTCTGAATGCGCAGAAGGCCCATTGTTCCCCACTGTGTTTGGGTTAATTTGTAGAGTGGCTGTTCCCTCAGCCTGCCTTTATTCACTATTCTGAATGTCTAAAGAATCCAGAAATATGGTTTGAAATATGAACACAGAAATACTGGACAGTTTGAACTCTTATTATGGTGGTGATTTGACAACATTACAACATGGTCTTGAATTGGACTCACATTTTTCTGGTTCTTGATCTTGACTCTGTCTTGGACCCCTTGTCCCCCTCCGGGTCTCGGTCTTGACTCGGTCTCGCCCCCCTTCCGGTCATGGTCTTGACTCGAACTCGATTTGCTCAGGTCTTGAATCGGACTCGCTTTAGGTGGTCAAATCAAATCAATCAAATTTTATTGGTCACATACACATGGTTAGCAGATGTTATTGGTCACATACACATGGTTAGCAGATGTTATTGGTCACATACACATGGTTAGCAGATGTTAATGGTCACATACACATGGTTAGCAGATGTTATTGGTCACATACACATGGTTAGCAGATGTTATTGGTCACATACACATGGTTAGCAGATGTTATTGGTCACATACACATGGTTAGCAGATGTTATTGGTCACATACACATGGTTAGCAGATGTTATTGGTCACATACACATGGTTAGCAGATGTTATTGGTCACATACACATGGTTAGCAGATGTTATTGGTCACATACACATGGTTAACAGATGTTATTGGTCACATACACATGGTTAGCAGATGTTATTGGTCACATACACATGGTTAGCAGATGTTATTGGTCACATACACATGGTTAGCAGATGTTAATGGTCACATACACATGGTTAGCAGATGTTATTGGTCACATACACATGGTTAGCAGATGTTATTGGTCACATACACATGGTTAGCAGATGTTATTGGTCACATACACATGGTTAGCAGATGTTATTGGTCACATACACATGGTTAGCAGATGTTATTGGTCACATACACATGGTTAGCAGATGTTATTGGTCACATACACATGGTTAGCAGATGTTATTGGTCACATACACATGGTTAACAGATGTTATTGGTCACATACACATGGTTAGCAGATGTTATTGGTCACATACACATGGTTAGCAGATGTTATTGGTCACATACACATGGTTAGCAGATGTTAATGGTCACATACACATGGTTAGCAGATGTTATTGGTCACATACACATGGTTAGCAGATGTTATTGGTCACATACACATGGTTAGCAGATGTTATTGGTCACATACACATGGTTAGCAGATGTTATTGGTCACATACACATGGTTAGCAGATGTTATTGGTCACATACACATGGTTAGCAGATGTTATTGGTCACATACACATGGTTAGCAGATGTTATTGGTCACATACACATGGTTTGCAGATGTTAATGGTCACATACACATGGTTAGCAGATGTTATTGGTCACATACACATGGTTAGCAGATGTTATTGCGAGTGTAGCGAAATGCTTATGTTTCTAGTTCCGACAGTGCAGCAATATCTAACAAGCAATATAACAATTCCACAACAAACACCTAATACACACAAATCTAAGTAAAGGAATGGACTAAATAAATATATGGATGAGCAATGACAGAGCGGTAGGTTAAGATGCATTAGAGAGTATAGAATACAGTTTTTACATTTGAAGTCAGAAGTTTACATACACCTTACCCAAATACTTTAAAACTCAGTTATCACAACTCCTGACATTTAATCCTAGTAAAAATTCCCTGTCTTAGGTCAGTTAGGATCACCACTTTATGTTAAGAATGTGAAATGCCAGAATCATTTATTTCAGCTTTTATTTCTTTCATCATATTCCCAGTGGATCAGAGGTTTACATGCACTCAATTAGTATTTGGAGGCATTGCCTTTAAATTGTTTAACTTGGGTCAAACATTTTGGGTAGCCTTCAACAAGCTTCCCATAATAAGTTGGGTGAATTTTGGCCCATTCCTCCTGACAGAGCTGGGGTAACTGAGCCAGGTCTGTAGGCCTCCTTGCTCGTACACGCTTTTTCAGTTCTGCCCACACATTTTCTATGGGATTGCGATCAGGGCTTTATGATGTCCACTCTAATACCTCGACTTTATTGTCCTTAAGCCATTTTGCCACAACTTTTGAAGTATGTTTGGGGTCATTGTCCATTTGGAAGACCCATTTGCAACCAAGCTTTAACTTCCTGACTGATGTCTTGAGATGTTGCTTCAATATATCCGCATTATTTTCCCTCCTCATGATGCCATCTATATTGTGAAGTGCACCAATCCCTCCTGCAGCAAAACACCTCCACAACATGATGCTGCCACCCCCGTGCTTCACGGTTGGGATGGTGTTCTTCGGCTTGCAAGCCTCCCCCTTTTTTCCTCCAAACATAACAATGGTCATTATGGCCAAACAGTTCTATTTTAATTTCATCTTACCAGAGGACATTTCTCCAAAAAGTACAATCTTTGTCCCCATTGCAAACCGCAGTCTCGCTTTGGCGGTTTTGGAGCAGTGGCTTCTTCCTTTCTGGTTCTGTCAATATAGGACTTGTTTTACTGTGGATATAGATACTTGTGTACCTGTTTCCTCCAGCATCTTCACAAGGTCCTTTGCTGTTGTTCTGGGATTGATTTGCACTTTTCACACAAAAGTACATTCATCTCTAGGAGACAGAACGCATCACCTTCCTGAGCGGTATGACAGCTGCGTGGTCCCATGGTGTTTATACGTGCGTACTGTTGTTTGTTCAGATGAACGTGGTACCTTCAGGCATTTGGAAATTGCTCCCAAGGATGAACCAGACTTGTGGAGATCTACAATTTGGCTGAGGTCTTGGCTGATTTCTTTTGATTTCCCCATGATGTCAAGCAATGAGGCACTGAGTTTGAAGGTAGGCCTTGAAATACATCCACAGGTACACCTCCAATTGAGTCAAATTATGTCAATTAGCCTATCAGAAGCTTCTAAAGTCTTGACATAATTTTCTGGAATTTTCCAAGCTGTTTAAAGGCACAGTCAACTTAGTGTATGTAATCTTCTGACCCACTGGAATTGTGATACAGTGAATTATAAGTGAAATAATCTGTCTGTAAACAATTTTGGGAAAATGTACTTGTGTCATGCACATAGTAGATGTCCTAATGGACTTGCCAAAACTATAGTTTGTTAACAAGACATTTGTGGAGTGGTTGAAAAACTAGTTTTAATGACTCCAACATAAGTGTATGTAAACTTCAGAATTCAATTGTACATATGAGATGAGTAATGCAAGATATGTAAACATTGTTAAAGTGGCATTATTAAAGTGACTAGTGATCCATTTATTAAAGTGGCCAATGATTTCAAATCTGTATGTAGGCAGCAGCCTCTCTGTGCTAGTGATGGCTGTTTAACAGTCTGATGGCCTTGAGATAGAAGCTGTTTTTCAGTCTCTCGGTCCCAGCTTTGATGCACCTGTACTGACCTCGCCTTCTGGATGGTAGCGGACTGAACAGGCTGTGGCTCGGATGGTTGTTGTCCTTGATGAGCTTTTATGCCTTCCTGTGACATCTTGTCCTATAGGTGTCCTGGAGGGCAGGTCGTTTGCCCCTGGTGATGCGTTGGGCATACCGCACCATCCTATGCCCTGCGCTTGTGGGCGGTGTGGGCGGTGCAGTTGCCGTACCAGGCGGTGATACATCCCGACAGGATGTTCTCAATTGTGCATCTGTATATGTTTGTGAGGGTTTTAGGTGACAAGCCATATTTCTTTAGCCTCCTGAGGTTGGAGACGCGCTGTTGCACCTTTTGTGAGGTCTTAGGGGTCAGGAGTAAAAGGTCCTGCCCCCAGAGCGCAAATCACATTTTCACTTGAAAATCTCTTTCTACAAACACAAATACAAGCTTACGAATCACTCGATAATGTGACAACAGTGACAGAACTCCAAGCGCGCATAAATTCAAATTCTGCAAGTGGATTCACAGCATACTCGTAAATGGACTTGTAATAATTCTGAAAATAAATTATACTTGCAAATCTTATTGAATGTATTCAAATGTCAAGTTAAAACTTTGCGATCTT
Source organism: Oncorhynchus keta (assembly GCF_023373465.1). Lineage (NCBI taxonomy): Eukaryota > Metazoa > Chordata > Actinopteri > Salmoniformes > Salmonidae > Oncorhynchus > Oncorhynchus keta. Next base: position 41,903,709 of record NC_068426.1, read on the forward strand.
AAATAAATAATATTTTTAAAAATAATAATAAATCTTTCACACATATGATACAAGCTTACAAAATTTAATTACACATTTGCGAATCGTACTTGCAACCACGAATCTCAATGTGCGACCATGGAATTCAAAATATAAAAACTCACATAGTTCTGTTATCATTGTAATCCTAGGATTCAGACAGGATTAGTTTTTTCTAAACTGCAATTCCTTCTTTTTTGTCCCGGCAATAACAGGCTACACTGATAACTCGAGCTTGGTTCCCACGTTTCTTTAAACCGTACCAAACGATCTTTGGTATAGTGTCGTCATAATATTTGAATTGAGGAAGTGTGATCATAATCATTAGGATATTTTAGCAATCCGCAATAGTAGACGTCCTTAATGCCCCCAGCCTTGTTTTTAGGCTTTGAATGAGAAAGTCAACTTGTCATTTCCAAACGTTTAGCTCAGCTGCTTTGCGATATATTAACAGCAAGGGTTGCATTAAATAGGCTTTTTTGGTTGTTGCCGATGTTCAATTCATTCCAACAGAACCTATAAACAAAATAATTCACTATAAAGTTGATGCATGTAGGCCATTCATATATAGGCTATATGTAGCACTTCATTCAATTTATCGAATCAGTTATTGTTTTCTTGCTCAAACTGCGACACCTGTCAAACTCAAATATTTCTCTCAGAACACAGGGATGTTTATATTCGCACAGACTAGTATTATCAGAGAACTTTGAAGTTGGCCAAAAAACAGTAAGTTATTTTGTCTGGAATTGTTACTTTCATGCCATGTAAAATTACTGACATTGCAGATTCGGACTGGACTAGAATTACAGAAGTTGTGTTTTGTGCTCGTGCACATAATTACATTACCCGACCTCCCCCAGTTAAACAAATCCTGTCCGAATACAGCTTTTTTTTTTTTGAAAGGGGTAAGGGGGTGGGCCCTAGACCGTCCTATTAGCCAATCAGGGCTGCGTGTGAAAATATCTAATTTCATGTTAAAATTATCAAACATATATTTTGTATTTATATTTAAAAAATGTATTACACATAAAATTATGATTTAAACATACTATTAAAAGGACTGCAAGTGGGCTTTAAAATCCAGGTAATGTGGCATGGTTTACCAAAACACAGGGCCCTACATACAGTGCATTCGGAAAGTATTCAGACCCCTTAATTTTTCCCAGATTTTGTTACATTACAGCCTTCTAAAATGGATTAAATAGTTTCCCCCTCATTAATCTCCACAAAATACCCCATAACGATAAAGCAAAAACATTTGTTTAGATTTTATTGCAAATGTAAAAATAAAAAATAAACTGAAATATGACATTTACATAGGTATAGAGACCTTTTACTCAGTGCTTTGATGGAGCACCTTTGACAGCGAATTACAGTCTCGAGGCTTCTTGGGTATGACGCTATAAGCTTGGCACACCTGTATATGGGGAGTTTTCCCATTCTTCTCTGCAGAGCCTCTCAAACTGTCAGGTTGGATGTGGAGCATCGCTGCACAGCTATTTTAAGAACTCTCCAGAGATGTTCGATCGGGTTCAAGTCCGGGCTCTGGCTGGGCCACTCAAGGACATTCAGAGACTTGTCCCAAAGTCACTCCTGTGTTGTCTTGGCTGTGTGCTTAGGGTTGTTGTCCTGTTGGAAGTTAAATCTTCGCCCCCGTCTGAGGTCCTGAGTGCTCTGGAATAGGTTTTCCTCAAGGATCTCTCTGTACCTTGCTCCGTTCATCTTTCCCTCGATCCTGACTAGTCTCCCAGTCCCTGCCGCTGAAAAACATCCCAACAGCATGATGCTGCCACCGTGCTTCACCGTAGGGATGGTGCCAGGTGTCCTCCAGACGTGTCACTTGACATTCAGGCCAAAGAGTTCAATCTGGGTTTCATCAGACCAAAGAATCTTGTTTCTCATGGTCTAAGAATCTTTAGGTGCCTTTTGGCAAACACCAAGCGGGCTGTCATGTACCTTTTACTGAGGAGTGGCTTCCATATGGTCACTCTACCATAAAGGCCTGATTGGTGGAGTGCTGCAGAGATGGTTGTCCTTCTGGAAGGTTCTCTCATCTCCACAGAGGAACTCTAGAGCTCCTTCAGAGTGACCATCATAGGTTCATAGTCTCCTCCCTGACCAAGTTCCTTCTCCCCCGATTGCTCAGTTTGGCCGGGCGGCCAGCTCCAGTCTTGGTGGTTCCAAACTTCTTCCATTTATGTCACACCTGTCTATGTGCTTGTCTCTACCCCCCTCCATGTGTCACCCACCTTCCTCATTATCCCCAGTGTATTTATACCTGTGTACTCTGTTTGTCTGTTGCCAGTTTGTCTTGTCTTGTCAGGTCTTACGAGCGTGTTATCCCGTCTCCCTGCTTTCTCAAGTTCTGTTTCCTAGTTTTCCCGGGTCTGACCATTCTGCCTGCCTGCCATTCTGCCTGCCCTGACTCTGAGCCTGCCTGCCATTCTGCCTGCCCTGACTCTGAGCCTGCCTGCCATTCTGCCTGCCCTGACTCTGAGCCTGCCTGCCATTCTGCCTGCCCTGACTCTGAGCCTGCCTGCCATTCTGCCTGCCCTGACTCTGAGCCTGCCTGCCATTCTGCCTGCCCTGACTCTGAGCCTGCCTGCCATTCTGTACATGCCTGACTCTGACCTGTTTATGGACCTCTCCCTGCCCTGGTCCCCCCGATGTCCGGTATGGCACTCGCCTTGTGGGAGCCGTCTGCATTAGTCTGGAGGAGTTCATGGAGGATGTTCGGAAGGTGTTTGATTCTCCGTTGTCTGGGAGAGGCTGCTCGTAAGCCTCTCCAGCTAACTCACAATACCAGTCCCATCAACCTACGAGTTGTAGAAACATCTCCAGGATGATCAATGTAAACATGATGCACCTGAGCTCAATTTCGAGTCTCATAGCAAAGGGTCTGAATAGTCATGTAAATAAGGGTTTTCTGTTTTTTCTGTTTAATAAATGTGGTAACATTTCTAAAAACACGTTTCTGCTTTGCCATTATGGGGTATTGTGTGTAGATTGATATTTTAAAAAAAACATATTTTTTTAGAATAAGGCTGTAACGTAACAAAATGTGGAAAAAGCCAAGGGGTCTGAATACTTTCCTAATGCACTGTAGGGCTCTAGGGAAAAGTAATGGCTATATAGGAAATAAGGGTGCCATTTCGATTGAGCTCGGCAAAGACACAAGTAACTATGAAACGATATTGTATGAATCTGATAATACAGTGTTCTCATTGGTCAGAATATACTGGACATACTCTATATATAGGCCAATTCTGGATGTATTAGGCTAATAAACCATTGTCAGCTACCTAGGTCATGTTCAGTATCCGCGAAACTAAAGAAAGTGTTCTGAAGAGAGGAGGTACTATCTCAACGTCTCTAATAATAAACACACATTTACATTTTTCATTGCAAAACCATTGAAATATTCCATTCCAAAACATTGTGAAATGGTGTTCACTAATGAACCCAAACTCCTCTAGATGTTTGATTTCCATGACATCATAGAAGTGTGCAAAATGCTGAGTTTGAAAACGTGGTGAGGGCAGGTGAGTACTCTGTCTCTGGTTGTGTCCCAAATGGCACCCTATTCCCTATGGGCCCTTATCAACATTAGTGCACTAAATAGGGAATAGGATTTGGGATGTAGCCTCTGTGTGTCCATATGTCTGGCAGAGGGCTGGGGTTCCTGATTAGCCTGGTTGGCAGACCTTGATAAAACGATATACGGTTCATCATAACGACATGCATAGTTTGGACTGGGCTCAGGACGGTGCTCACGCAACCACACACACGCACACACAAGCACGCACGCACACACACACACACACACACAGTCTCTCTCTCTGGCCCTCTTTCTCTTTTTTATGTCTCCTCTTTCATAGCTTTTTTTCCATTTCTCTCCCCTTCTCTCTGTCTCTCTACTTCTGTTGCTCTTTCTTTCTTACTTACTTTCTTTCTTTCTTTGCATCTCACTCCCTCCTATCAGTTTGTGATGACGCAAAAGCAAAAGTCAAGTTGTGTGGGAGCCGTGCTTGTGCATAAATCAGTCTGGAAATTTGGGGTGGCCCCAAAGAAGTGGTGCATGATCTGCAATGTAATGTAGCTGTTCACCATGGTCCGTGTACACACACACGGTTGCTGTGTTTGGTCAGGAAAAGTGACACATCTGTAAACAACCAGAAGGACCCCTTAGGACAGTGTTGTCGTAGCCAGGGTTCAGGTGAGGATCCTTGGGGTAGAAAGAGGACAGAGACCTGACAGACCAAGGAGAAACGTTCTTAGTTCACTGAGTTGTAGTGAATTGGCTGTCATTTCCCCAATGTTCCCAGGTCTCATGATGGATTAGGTTGGATGTGTCAAAATTGTGGTATCACAAGTTAATCAATGACTGAAATGCTGCAGTGTTTTATTCATAAAGTAGAAGTGTGTGTAATCTGTATACTGTGACAACATCTTTTAAAATGTAGTTTACCAAAGTTTACCAGTAAGGCTGGTCTGAATGTCTTGTCACTTTTACATTTATCTAGTAAACACAATATAATTCACATTGTGTCCTATCTCACATGCATAGCAGGTATTCATTTGGTAGCATGTATAATGTTAGCTCATTAGCAGAGCAGGTATTTATATGGTAGTGTTTGGTAGTGGGGTCCTTCTGTAGCTCAGTTGGTAGAGCATGGCGCTTGTAACGCCAGGGTAGTGGGTTCGATCCCCGGGACCACCCATACGTAGAATGTATGCACACATGACTGTAAGTCGCTTTGGATAAAAGCGTCTGCTAAATGGCATATATTATTATATATTATATATATTTGTTTATAATGCTGCCTCATCAGCGTAGCAGGTATTTATATGGTAGTGTAGGCTCGGCCTTAATTTATGTGTTCTCTGTCACCTGGAGCCGCATGGCAAATGGTCCAGGAACAGAGAACATTGCCCTAGATTGACTAGTCAGCCCTACATTGCCCTAGATTGACTAGTCAGCCCTACATTGCCCTAGATTGACTAGTCAGCCCTACATTGCCATAGATTGACTAGTCAGCCCTACATTGCCCTAGATTGACTAGTCAGCCCTACATTGCCCTACATTGACTAATCAGCCCTACATTGCCCTACATTGACTAGTCAGCCCTACATTTACATTGACTAGTCAGCCCTACATTGCCCTAGATTGACTAGTCAGCCCTACATACATTGACTAGTCAGCCCTACATTGCCCTAGATTGACTAGTCAGCCCTACATTGCCCTACATTGACTAGTCAGCCCTACACTAGTCAGCCCTACATTGCCCTAGATTGACTAGTCAGCCCTACATTGCCCTACATTGACTAGTCAGCCCTACATTGCCCTAGATTGACTAGTCAGCCCTACATTGCCCTAGATTGACTAGTCAGCCCTACATTGCCCTAGATTGACTATTGACTACTAGTCAGCCCTACTATTGCCCTAGATTGACTAGTCAGCCCTACATTGCCCTAGATTGACTAGTCAGCCCTACATTGCCCTAGATTGACTAGTCAGCCCTACATTGCCCTACATTGACTAGTCAGCCCTACATTGCCCTACATTGACTAGTCAGCCCTACATTGCCCTACATTGACTAGTCAGCCCTACATTGCCCTACATTGACTAGTCAGCCCTACATTGCCCTACATTGACTAGTCAGCCCTACATTGCCCTACATTGACTAGTCAGCCCTACATTGCCCTTGACTAGTCAGCCCTACATGACATTGACTAGTCATTTGCCCTACATTGACTAGTCAGCCCTACATTGACTAGTCAGCCCTACATTGCCCTACATTGACTAGTCAGCCCTACATTGCCCTAGATTGACTAGTCAGCCCTACATTGCCCTAGATTGACTAGTCAGCCCTACATTGCCCTACATTGACTAGTCAGCCCTACATTGCCCTAGATTGACTAGTCAGCCCTACATTGCCCTAGATTGACTAGTCAGCCCTACATTGCCCTAGATTGACTAGTCAGCCCTACATTGCCCTACATTGACTAGTCAGCCCTACATGACTAGTCAGCCCTACATTGCCCTACATTGACTAGTCAGCCCTACATTGCCCTACATTGACTAGTCAGCCCTACATTGCCCTACATTGACTAGTCAGCCCTACATTGCCCTTGACTAGTTGACTTGACTAGTCAGCCCTACATTGCCCTACATTGACTAGTCAGCCCTTTGCCCTACTTGACTAGTCAGCCCTACATTGCCCTAGATTGACTAGTCAGCCCTACATTGCCCTAGATTGACTAGTCAGCCCTACATTGCCCTACATTGACTAGTCAGCCCTACATTGCCCTACATTGACTAGTCAGCCCTACATTTGCCCTAGATTGACTAGTCAGCCCTACATTGCCCTAGATTGACCTATTGCCCTATTGACTAGTCAGCCCTACATTGCCCTACATTGACTAGTCAGCCCTACATTGCCCTACATTGACTAGTCAGCCCTACATTGCCCTACATTGACTAGTCAGCCCTACATTGCCCTACATTGACTAGTCAGCCCTACATTGCCCTACATTGACTAGTCAGCCCTACATTGCCCTACAGCCCTTTGCCCTACATTGACTAGTCAGCCCTACATTGCCCTACATTGACTAGTCAGCCCTACATTGCCCTACATTGACATTGAGTCAGCCCTACATTGCCCTAGATTGACTAGTCAGCCCTACATTGCCCTACATTGACTAGTCAGCCCTACATTGCCCTACATTGACTAGTCAGCCCTACATTGCCCCCTACATTGATTGACTAGTCAGCCCTACATTGCCCTACATTGACTAGTCAGCCCTATTGCCCTATTGACTAGTCAGCCCCTACATTGCCCTACATTGACTAGTCAGCCCTATTGCCCTACATTGACTAGTCAGCCCTACAGTCAGCCCTACATTGCCCTAGATTGACTAGTCAGCCCTACATTGCCCTACATTGACTAGTCTAGCCCTCATTGACTAGTCCCCTACATTGCCCTACATTGACTAGTCAGCCCTACATTGCCCTACATTGACTAGTCAGCCCTACATTGCCCTAGATTGACTAGTCAGCCCTACATTGACTAGTCAGCCCTACATTTGCCTAGTCAGCCCTACATTGACTAGTCAGCCCTACATTGCCCTAGATTGACTAGTCAGCCCTACATTGCCCTACATTGACTAGTCAGCCCTACATTGCCCTACATTGACTAGTCAGCCCTACATTGCCCTACATTGACTAGTCAGCCCTACATTGCCCTACATTGACTAGTCAGCCCTACATTGCCCTACTTGACTAGTCAGCCCTACATTGCCCTACATTGTCAGCCCCCTACATTGCCCTAGATTGACTAGTCAGCCCTACATTGCCCTACTTGACTAGTCAGCCCTGACTTGACTAGTCAGCCCTACATTGCCCTAGATTGACTAGTCAGCCCTACATTGCCCTTGACTAGTCATACATTTGACTAGTCAGCCCTACATTGCCCTAGATTGACTAGTCAGCCCTGACCCTAGTTGACTAGTCAGCCTACATTGCCCTACATTGACTAGTCAGCCCTACATTGCCCTACATTGACTAGTCAGCCCTACATTGCCCTACATTGACTAGTCAGCCCTACATTGCCCTACATTGACTAGTCAGCCCTACATTGCCCTACATTGACTAGTCAGCCCTACATTGCCCTACATTGACTAGTCAGCCCTACATTGCCCTACATTGACTAGTCAGCCCTACATTGCCCTACATTGACTAGTCAGCCCTACATTGCCCTACATTGACTAGTCAGCCCTACATTGACTAGTCAGCCCTACATTGCCCTAGACATTGACTAGTCAGCCCTACATTGCCCTAGATTGACTAGTCAGCCCTACATTGCCCTAGATTGACTAGTCAGCCCTACATTGCCCTACTAGTCAGCCCTACATTGCCCTACATTGACTAGTCAGCCCTACATTGCCCTAGATTGACTAGTCAGCCCTACATTGCCCTACATTGACTAGTCAGCCCTACATTGCCCTACATTGACTAGTCAGCCCTACATTGCCCTAGATTGACTAGTCAGCCCTACATTGCCCTAGATTGACTAGTCAGCCCTACATTGCCCTAGATTGACCAGCCCTACATTGCCCTGACTAGTCAGCCCTACATTGCCCTACATTGACTAGTCAGCCCTACATTGCCCTACATTGACTAGTCAGCCCTACATTGCCCTACATTGACTAGTCAGCCCTACATTGCCCTACATTGACCCTACATTGACTAGTCAGCCCTACATTTGCCCTACATTGACTAGTCCCTATTGCCCTACATTGACTAGTCAGCCCTACATTGCCCTAGATTGACTAGTCAGCCCTACATTGCCCTACATTGACTAGTCAGCCCATTGCCCTAGATTGACTAGTCAGCCCTACATTGCCCTAGATTGACTAGTCAGCCCTACATTGCCCTACATTGACTAGTCAGCCCTACATTGCCCTACATTGACTAGTCAGCCCTACATTGCCCTACATTGACTAGTCAGCCCATACTATCAGCCCTACATTGCCCTACATTGACTAGTCAGCCCTACATTGCCCTACATTGACTAGTCAGCCCTACATTGACTAGTCAGCCCTACATTGACTAGTCAGCCCTACATTGCCCTAGATTGACTAGTCAGCCCTACATTGACTAGCAGCCCTAGCCCTATTGACTAGTCAGCCCTACATTGCCCTAGTCAGCCCTACATTGCCCTTGACTAGTCAGCCCCTACATTGCCCTACATTGACTAGTCAGCCCTACATTGCCCTAGATTGACTAGTCAGCCCTACATTGCCCTAGTCAGCCCTTGACTAGTCAGCCCTACATTGCCCTACATTGACTAGTCAGCCCTACATTGCCCTAGATTGACTAGTCAGCCCTACATTGCCCTACATTGACTAGTCAGCCCTACATTGCCCTAGATTGACTAGTCAGCCCTTGACTAGTCAGCCCTACATTGCCCTACATTGACTAGTCAGCCCTACATTGCCCTAGATTGACTAGTCAGCCCTACTAGATTGACTAGTCAGCCCTACATTGCCCTAGATTGACTAGTCAGCCCTACATTGCCCTAGATTGACTAGTCAGCCCTACATTGCCCTAGATTGACTAGTCAGCCCTACATTGCCCTAGATTGACTAGTCAGCCCTACATTGCCCTACATTGACTAGTCAGCCAGCCCTACATTGCCCTAGATTGACTAGTCAGCCCTACATTGACTAGTCAGCCCTACATTGCCCTAGATTGACTAGTCAGCCCTACATTGCTAGTCAGCCCTACATTGCCCTAGATTGACTAGTCAGCCCTACATTGCCCTACTAGTCAGCCCTGCCCTAGATTGACTAGTCAGCCCTACATTGCCCTAGATTGACTAGTCAGCCCTACATTGCCCTACATTGCCCTACATTGCCCTACATTGACTAGTCAGCCCTACATTGCCCTACATTGACTAGTCAGCCCTACATTGCCCTACATTGACTAGTCAGCCCTACATTGCCCTACATACATTGCCCTACATTGACCCTACAGCCCTATTGACTAGTCAGCCCTACATTGCCCTAGATTGACTAGTCAGCCCTACATTGCCCTACATTGACTAGTCAGCCCTACATTGCCCTACATTGACTAGTCAGCTACATTGACTAGTCAGCCCTACATTGCCCTACATTGACTCAGCCCTCATTGCCCTACATTGCCAGCCCTACATTGCCCTACATTGACTAGTCAGCCCATTGCCCTACATTGACTAGCCCTACATTGACTAGTCAGCCCCTACATTGCCCTACATTGACTAGTCAGCCCTACATTGCCCTACATTGACTAGTCAGCCCTACATTGCCCTACATTGACTAGTCAGCCCAGCCCTACATTGCCCTACACATCAGCCCTACATTGCCCTACATTGACTAGTCAGCCCTACATTGCCCTACATTGACTAGTCAGCCCTACATTGCCCTAGATTGACTAGTCAGCCCTTCCCTTCTGAGGGGCCAACATGTATGTCTTTGTTACAGTATCCAGAGGACTTACTATTTATTGAATGTGATAGAATAATACTATATTATCCATGTCTGGTATCTATCTGAAACTGCTATCTGTATGGATGTATTATTATTTCTGTGGTTACTTGTATCTGTACAGGGTGAACTATGAATTCATGTCTTCTCTGGAATTCTGTCTTCTTTGCATTTGTCTCACCCCAAAAGTTGCCTTTAAATGCCGTGACACCCTGTGTAGATTGGGCCTGTGAGTGTTAGGTTACCGTAAACTTGGGATCGTTTGATTGGTCAATGGTGGTTAGTTTGGTTGCAACTTCAGATGTTATAAATGGAATTAAAAAATGTGTTTGTTCTCTCTCTTATCCTGTATCCAGTCTGTGGAGGAAGGTTGTATGATCAATTAGAATTTACTAGGTTTCTGGACCTCTGGCCTAACCTAGCAAGCTGCTAGTGATCGCTATTTAACAGTCTGATGGCCTTGAGATAGAAGCTGTTTTTCAGTCTCTCTGTCCCAGCTTTGATGCACTGGTACTGACATCACCTTCTGGATGATAGCGGGGTTAACAGGCTGTGGCTCAGGTGGTTGATGTCCTTGATATTTTTGGCCTTTCTGTGACATCGGGTGCTGTAGGTGTCCTGGAGGGCAGCCAGTTTGCCCCCGGTGATGCGTTGGGCAGACCGCACCACCCATCTCGAGAGCCCTGCGGTCGCGAGTGATGCAGTTGCCGTACCAGGTCGGTGATACAGCCCGAGAGGATGTACAACAACAAAAAAGTTTGTGAGGGTCTTAGGGGCCAAGACAAATTTCTTCAGCCTCCTGAGGTTAAAGAAGCGCTGTTGCTCCTTCTTCACCACACTGTCTGTGTGGGTGGACCATTTCAGATTGTCAGTGATGGGTACTCAGAGAAAATTGAAGCTTTTCACTTTCTCCTCTGCGGTCCCATTGATGTGGATAGGGGTGTGCTCCCTCTGCTGTCTCATGAAGTCCACAATCAGCTCCTTCATTTTTTTATGTTGAGGGAGAGGTTATTTTCCTGGACCCACTCCGCCAGGGCCCTCACCTCCTCCCTGTAGGCTGTCTCGTCATTGTTAGTAATCAGGCCTACTACTATTGTGTCGTCTGCAAACTTGACGATTGAGTTGGGGGAGTGCGTGGCCAAGCAGTCCTTGGTGAACAGGGAGTACAGGAGGGGGCTGAGCACACACACTTGTGTGTTGAGGATTAGCGTAGTGGAGGTGTTGTTTCCCACCTTCAACACCTGGGGATGGCCCGTCAGGAAGTCCAGGACCTAGTTGACAGAGTGGGGTTCAGACCCATGGCCCGAGCTTGATGATGAGCTTGGAGGGTACTATGGTGTTGAAGGCTGAGCTATAGTCAATGAACAGCATTCTTACATAGGTATTAGTCTTGTCCAGATGGGATAGGACAGTGTGCAGTGCAATGGCGATTACATCGACTGTGGATCTATTGGGGCGGAATGCAAATTTAACGGGATTGCAGTCCAAAGAGTTTAACACAGTGCCAATGATGCAGCCCACTCTCAAGGACTGTGGGCTCTCGTTCTCTGTGGCCGACGTGAGTAAGACATTTAACCTTTCCGGTGCAGGCGTTCCGCTAGCGAACCACCTTGACAACATCCGGTGAAATTGCACAGCGCGAAATTGAAATGATAGAAATAGAAATATTTAACATTCATGAAAATACAACAGTCATACATCAAAATAAAGCTTAACTTCTTTTGAATCCAGATGTCAGATTTCAAAAAAGGCTTTACGGCGAAAGCACACCATGCATACAAAAGCATGAAAAGCTGTTTTTCAACCAGGCAGGTGCACCACAAAAGTCAGAAATAGCGATATAATCAAAACCCTACCTTTGAAGATCTTCTTCTGTTGGCACACCAAAAGGTCCCAGCTACATCACAAATGGTCCTTTTGTTCGATAAAGTCCTTCTTTATAACCCCAAAAACTCCACTTGTTTCCCTCCTTCAAAATGCATACAAAATTGATCCCAAACATTACCAATAAACTTCTCGAAACAAGTCAAACAACGTTTATAATCAAACCTCAGCTATCCCAATATGTAAATAAACAATAAATTGAAGACGGAGAATCGATATTGTCTTTACAGGAGATAAACAACAAAGAACGCGCTTTCATTCATGCTCATGAAAACACTACAGCCAAAATGGGAGCCACTTAGAAAAACAAATAATTCTAGCTCATTTTTCCAAAAACAAGCCTGAAATTCTTTCTAAAGACTGTTGACATCTAGTGGAAGCCCTAGGAACTGCAATCTGGGAGGATCTCACCTCATAAACATGGCAGCCATTGAAAACAATGGTAGGCTGAACATTTTTTTTGTTGTTGGATGGTTTGTCCTCTGGGTTTCGCCCTATCAGTTCTGTTATACTCACAGACATTATGTTAACAGTTTTAGAAACATTAGCGTGTTTTCTATCCAAATCTACCAATTATATGCATATCCTAGCTTCTGGGCCTGAGTAACAGGCAGTTTACTTTGGGCACGCTTTTCATCCGGACGTCAAAATATTGCCCCCTAGCCCAAAGAGGTTTAAAGCGCGATAACACTCGCAAGGCTGCCTGCCCAAACGGCATCCCTCGCTGCTTCCACAGAGCATGCGCAGACCAGCTGGCTGGAGTGTTTACGGACATATTCAATCTCTCCCTATCCCAGTCTGCTGTCCCCTTGCTTCAAGATGTCCAACATTGTTCCTGTACCCAAGAAAGCAAAGGTAACTGAACTAAATGACTATCACCCAATTCTGTCATCATGAAGCACTTTGAGAGGCTAGTTAAGAAGCCCTCCTATTCTCCACTCATTGCCTGTATTAACTGCACCTGTTTGAACTCGTTACCTGTATAAAAGACACCTGTCCACACACTCAATCAAACAGACTCCAACCTCTCCACAATTGCCAAGACCAGAGAGGGTGTAAGGACATCAGGGATAAAATTGTAGACCTGCACAAGGCTGGGATGGGCTACAGGAGAATGGGCAAGCAGCTTGGTGAGAAGGAAACAATTGTTGACGCAATTATTAGAAAATGGAAGAAGTTCAAGATGACGGTCAATCACCCTCGGTCTGGGGCTCCATGCAAGATCTCACCTCGTGGGGCATCAATGATCATGAGGAAGGTGAGGGATCAGCCCAGAACTACACGGCAGGACATGGTTAATGACCTGAAGAGAGCTGGGACCACAGTCTCAAAGAAAACCATTAGTAACACACTACGCCATCATGGATTAAAATCCTGAAGCGCATGCAAGGTCCCCCTGCACAAGCCAGCGCATGTCCAGGCCCGTCTGAAGTTTGCCAATGGCCATCTGGATGATCCAGAGGAGGAATGGGAGATGGTCATGTGGTCTGATGAGACAAAAATTGAGCTTTTTGGTCTAAACTCCACTCGCCGTGTTTGGAGGAAGAAGAAGGATGAGTACAACCCCAACAACACCATCCCAACCATGAAGCATGGAGGTGGAAACATCATTCTTTGGGGATGCTTTTCTGCAAAGGGGACAGGATGACTGCACCGTGTTGAGGGGAGGATGGATGGGGCCATGTATCGCGAGATCTTGGCCAACAACCTCCTTCCCTCAGTAAGAGCATTGAAGATGGGTCGTGGCTGGGTCTTCCAGCATGACAATGACCCGAAACACACAGCCAGGGCAAATAAGGAGTGGCTCCGTAAGAAGCATCTCAAGGTCCTGGAGTGGCCTAGCCAGTCTCCAGACCTGAACCCAATAGAAAATCTTTGGAGGGAGCTGAAAGTCCGTATTGCCCAGCGACAGCCCCGAAACCTGAAGGATCTGGGGAAGGTCTGTATGGAGGAGTGGGCCAAAATCTCTGCTGCAGTGTGTGCAAACCTGGTCAAGAACTACAGGAAACGTATGATCTCTGTAATTGCAAATAAAGGTTTCTGTACCAAATATTAAGTTCTGCTTTTCTGATGTATCAAATACTTATGTCATACAATAAAATTCAAATTAATTACTTAAAAATCATACAATGTGATTCTCTGGATTTTTGTTTTAGATTCCGTCTCTCGCAGTTGAAGTGTACCTATGATAAAAAATTACTGACCTCTACATGCTTTGTAAGTAGGAAAACCTGAAAAATCGGCAGTGTATCAAATACAGTGCCTTGCGAAAGTATTCGGCCCCCTTGAACTTTGCGACCTTTTGCCACATTTCAGGCTTCAAACATAAAGATATAAAACTGTATTTTTTTGTGAAGAATCAACAACAAGTGGGACACAATCATGAAGTGGAACGACATTTATTGGATATTTCAAACTTTTTTAACAAATCAAAAACTGAAAAATTGGGCGTGCGAAATTATTCAGCCCCTTTACTTTCAGTGCAGCAAACTCTCTCCAGAAGTTCAGTGAGGATCTCTGAATGATCCAATGTTGACCTAAATGACTAATGATAGATAGGAGATCCTTGGATTGCTCTTCTCCACCGCTGGCATCTTGGAGTAGCCTTCGGGATAAGTTCAGTTGCCCCGGGGCGTACGAACAAAAGGATCCAATTCGGGAAGGTCGTATTTCTGGTCGTAATGCTGGTGAGTTACCGCCGCTCAGACATCCAAAGGTTATTTCGGACTGTATATAATAACACAAAAAAGTTCTGGGTCGGGTGATTGCGGAGGCCAGGTCAACTGAGGCAGCAGTCCATCACTCTCCATCTTGGTCAAATAGCCCTTACACAGCCTGGAGGTGAGTTTTGGGTCATTTTCCTGTTGACAAACAAAGGATAGTCCCACTAAGCGCAAACCAGATGGGATGGCGTATCGTTGCAAAATGCTGTGGTAGCCATGCTGGTTAAGTGTGCCTTGAATTATTAATAATTCACTGACATTGTCAACAGCAAAGCACCATCACTCCTTCACGGTGGGAACCACACATGCGGAGATCATCCATTCACCTACTCTGTGTCTCACAAAGACAGCGGTTGGAACCAAAAATCTCACATTTGGACTCATCATTCCAAAGGTACAGATTTCCACCGGTCTAATGTCCATTACTTGTGTTTCTTGGCCCAAGCAAGTCTCTTCTTATTATTGGTGTACTTTAGTAGTGGTTTCTTTGCAGCACTTCGACCATGAAGGCCTGATTCCCAGAGTCTCCTCTGAACAGTTGATGTTGAGATGTGTCTGTTACTTGAACTCTGTGAAGCATTTATTTGGGCTGCAATTTCTGAGGCTGGTAATTCTAATGGACTTATTCTCTGCACGTAATGATGGACTGTCGTTTCTCTTTGCTTATTTGAGCTGTTCTTGCCATAATTTGGACTTGGTCTACTAAATAGGGCTATCTTCTGTATACCACCTCTACCTTGTCACAACACAACTGATTGGTTCAAATGCATTAAGAAGGACATACATTTCACAAATTAACTTTTAACAACGCACACCTGTTAATTGAAATGCATTCCTGGTAACCCCCTCATGAAGCTGGTTGAGAGAATGCCAAGAGTGTGTTATCATCACGGCAAAGGGTGGCTACTTTGAAGAATCTAAAATATATTTGACACTTTTTTGGTTACCTCATGATTCCATATGTGTGTTATTTCATAGTTTTAATGTCTTCACTATTATTCTACAATGTAGAAAATAGTGAAAATAATAGTGAAAATAAAGAAAAACCCTTGAGTGAGTGAGTGTCCAAACTTTTAACTGGTACTGTATATGTAATACACTTTAAATACACATATCAGATATTACACTACAGTTGTGTTTATAATGCTACCTCATCAGCTTAGCAGGTATCCACATTAGAGGTCGTCCGATTAATCGTAATGGCCGATTAATTAGGGCCGATTTCAAGTTTTCTTAACAATTGGAAATCGGTATTTTTGGACACCGATTTGGATGAATTTCTTTAGTTTTTTTAAACCTTTATTTAACTAGGCAAGTCAGTTAAGAACACATTCTTATTTTCAATGATGGCCTAGGAACGGTGGGTTAACTGCCTTGTTCAGGGGCAGAACGACAGATTTTTACCTTGTCAGCTCGGGGATTCAATCTTGCAACCTTATGGTTAACTAGTCCAACACTCTAACCACCTGCCTTATATTGCACTCCATGAGGAGCCTGCCTGTTACGCGAATGCAGTAAGAAGCCAAGGTAAGTTGCTAGCTAGCATTAAACTTATCTTATAAAAAACAATCAATCAATCATAATCACTAGTTAACTACACATGGTTGATGATATTACTAGTTTATCTAATGTGTCTAATAATTGATGCGGTGCGCATTCGCGAAAAAGGACTGTCGTTGCTCCAATGTGAATCTAACCATAAACATCAATGCCTTTCTTAAAATCAATACACAAGTGTACATTTTAAACCTTCTTACTGGTTGGTAGGTGATCAAATACTTATGTCATTCAATAAAATGAAAATGAATTACTTAATAATCATACAATGTGATTTTCTGGATTTTTGTTTTAGATTCAGTCTCTCACAGTTGAAGTGTAAATATGATAAAAATTACAGACCTCTACATGCTTTGTAAGTAGGAAAACCTGCAAAATTGGCAGTGTATCAAATACTTGTTCTCCCCACTGTACTTCCTTTCCAGTGGTTTGATGTTATTTGAAGCTGAGAGAGAGTTGCCTATTTCTCTTCTTCTCTATAGTATAGTGTAGTGATTTAGGGCAATTAGGCTAATGTAAACCTTCTTCAGTTTGTCACCAAGGCTAAACACTGCGTGTACAAAACATTAGGAACACCTGTTGTTTCCATGACATGCGTAGGCTGACCAGGTGAATCCAGGTGAAAGCTATGATCTCATGTTGGTGTCACCTGTTAAATCCACTTCAATCAGTGTAGATCAGTGGTCACCAACCCTTTCTTAGTCAAGACTACTTTCACAGTCAAAAAGCAAGCAGGGATCTACTAAGAATATATTTTTAAAAAACATGAAAACATGACTTAAAAAGTATAACCATAACCTAATAAAAACAGTTCTGTAGGAATTAGGTTTGTGCAGTACATTGGCTATATGTCGGGCCTGCCAATATTGTTCTTCTCAGACCATATAATATTGTATTTCAAATCTTAACCTTTGTAGCACTTGCAAAGCACAGCTGAGCATGAATTGAAATAATTAGCTTTTTTATTTTACTAGACTGATGGTACATACATCTCATTGTCATGGTGCTTTCAAGACAACTGTGAATTTCTTTGGGGATAAAAATCACACACAATAACACACACACACGCACACACACACACACACACACACACACACACACACACACACACACACACACACACACACACACACACACACACACACACACACACACACACACACACACACACACACACACACTCCCCGCCCCCACACACAGTTACCTCAGCTTGGTCTCCTAGCAACCCACAGTGAGTGGTTCCACCTTGGGAGCGGTGCTTTTTTCACCTCCTCCATCATCTGTTCACTCACCAGGAAACAGGGAATGACCACCCACTGACCCTGAACCCCCCCCAAAACCACACACGGTGGGTGACCTTTGGCCCTTTACCTGGTCATTCCAAGAAAGTTGTTACCAACCTGCAGCATAGCTGTTTCTTTCAAGCCTCTCTTCTAGATCTGCCTTTTTCTCTCTCTCTTGCATTTCTTTGCCATAAGGATAAGTGATATACCAAAGGTCACCCACCAAACATGTATCGTTTTGTGACCTAGAAAATTATGTAGATAATGTTATGAACATGAATACTGTGTGATAAAACAAAAGTAGCATATAATTTATTTAATCTTTAATCAAAGTTATGATATTCAGCTTCGAAATCACAGCTCATCTTGAAGGTTTATTATTTATTATTACTATAATTTCTTAATTGAATGTTTAAAACATACAATGTACTTGCATTGAAGCCGCTCAACACGTTAGTCATCTAACAGACTCCCATCCAGAGCGACACACAGAAGACACCAGTGTCAACTCCTACACCCTGTACCATGGAATTGGTACATCAAAAATCTCTTCCCAACTATTTAGCAATCTGTATGGCACAGTTGTCAACATCCTGGTCCTCAATTGAAACTGGTATACTTTCCTATTTATGCTATTTTTATTCCACTGCCAGTTTTGATCCTTTATATTGGGCAGACAGACCAGTTCCCTGCCACCTGCCTCCTCCATTTTTGGGGTAATGCTGTAATCAATTGGTTGTACTCTTGGATTGAGCAGACCTTCCCAAACAATTCTGATAACTCCATGAAAGACATTACGCTACCATTCCAATTTACAATATCATTTAAAAACAAAATACCCGTTTTAAAAAATCTTTCCTATAAATACTGGTATTTTATCAACCAGCAAATTTGAGTTCAGCCATATAATGTGTTCTTTCTTTTCAGAGGAATGAAATCTATGTAAATTGTAGCCAGCGCTACAATGCTTGTTTGAGAAAGTATCATTTTCAATTAATCGAAAATGAGACATGGCAATCTGCACAAAGGCAAAAAGGCAATGAGTTTTTCTTAGTAATCTACATGAGAACCATTTAGGGTTCAAATAAAACTTTTGAGTTAGTGAAGTTTTTAGAGAGAGGTTTAGTGCTTTTATATGTAATAATCTCAACCCACCCAATTCATATTCATTATAAAGATAGGCACGCTTTATTTTGCCTGGTTTAACCTCCCAGATAAAGCAAAATATGTTTTGCTCATACGATTTGAAAAAGGAATGATCAGGAGTAGACAGCGTCATAATGTAACGGTTTTCGTAGGTGGAAGAAGGTGTGGACCAAAGCGCAGCGTGGTACATGTTCATGATTTTAATAATGGAACACTGAAATACAAAACAACAACGTGAATAAACTAAAAAAAACGAAACAGTCCTGTAAGGTGCAGAAAACACAAAACAGAAAATGAAACACCCACAACCAAAATGGGGAAAACAGGCTACCTAAGTATGATTCTCAATCAGAGACAACGAATGACACCTGCCTCTGATTGAGAACCATACTAGGCCAAACACATAGAAAAAAGAACATAGACTATGTGGTCCTTCTGTAGCTCAGTTGGTAGAGCATGGCTTTTGTAACGCCAGGGTAGTGGGTTTGATTCCCGGGACCACCCATACGTAGAATGTATGCACACATGACTGTAAGTCGCTTTGGATAAAAGCGTCTGCTAAATGGCATATATATAGACTACCCACCCCAACTCATGCCCTGACCAACCTAAAACAAAGACATAACAAAGGAACTAAGGTCAGAATGTGACAAATAAGTAAATGAGTCAACTGAGATATGACTAAGGAGTTAATCAAGGAAATTTTTCCATAAATAGACAGGTATTTACCTCTCCATTGTTGCAGGATCTTGTCTATTTTTACAAGTTTTCTATTTAAATTCATTGTGGAGAGCTCATTTATATATTTTGTGATATGACTACCAAGTATGTCTACTTCACCGTCAGCCGGTATGTAGGTAAACTGCAGGGTAATGTAAAAGTTGTATTTTTTAAAGATCCAATATGTAATATTGTACACTTATCATAATTAGGTTTTAGTCCAGAGGTCCATCTTCAATGAGACATTGCAGGGATCTAGCTTGTGGACTTAATATAAAACTTGAGACATTGCCATACATGGACACCTTTTTTTAAGCATTGAATTTCTAATCCTCCAATGTTGTTATTTGATCAGATTTTAATAGCTAGCATTTTAATGGCCATAACTAATAGATATGGTGACAGCGGACACCCTTGTTTAACTCCTCTTGTCAATTCAAAACTCTCTGAGAAGTAGCCGCTATTTATTCTTTTACGCCTAGGGGTTGTTATACATTACTATTACACAAAGGCCTTTTCAAAATCCGCAATAAATACCAGGCCTGGCTTCTTCGATTTTTCATGATGTTCTATTATTTCTAGTAGTTGTCGTATATTATCTCCAATGTAATGTCCCTGTAAAAAAAACCTGTCTAATCAGGATGAACAATACCTGGTAAAACCGTTTTAATTCTGAGTACTATGCATTTCACTAGTATTTTTGCATCACAACATTGAAGCGTAAGAGGCCTCCAGATAGACTGGATCATTGTTCTTTTGCCCATCTTAATCTTTTATTTTCATTGGCCAGTCTAAGATATGGCATTTTCTTTGTAACTCTGCCTAGAAGGCCAGCATCCCGGAGTCGCCTCTTCACTGTTGAAATCTCAACAACAACAAACCCTCAAATTTAATAGATATGGTGACAGCGGACACCCTTGTTTAACTCCTCTTTGGACTTATCAGACCAAAGGACAGATTTCCATCGGTCTAATGTCTGTTGCTCGTGTTTCTTGGCCCAAGCAAATCTTTTCTTATTGGTGTCCTTTAGTAGTGGTTTGTTTGCAGTAATTCAAACATTAAGGCCTGATTCTTCACGCAGTCTCCTCTCAACATTTGATGTTGAGATGTGTCTGTTACTTGAACTCTGTGAACCATTTATTTGGATTGCAATCTGAGATGCAGTTCATTCTGAATTTATCCTCTGCAGCAGAGTTACAGTGGCTTGTGAAAGTCACCCCCCCCCCTTGGTTTTTTCCCTATTGTGTTGCCTTACAACCTGGAATTAAAATATATATTTTTTGGGGGGGGTTGTATCATTTGATTTACACAACACACCTACCACTTTGAAGATGCAAAATCTGTTTTATTGTGAATCAGACTTAGAATAAGACAAAAAAAACTGAAAATTTGAGCGTGCATAACTATTCACTCCACCTAAGTCAATACTTTGTAGAGCCACATTTTGCTTAAATTATAGCTGCAAGTCTCTTGGGGTATGTCTCTAAGCTTGGCATATCAAGCCACTGGGATTTTTGCCCATTCTTTATAGGCAAAACTGAGTAATCTAACAATTCCACAACAACTACCTAATACACGGAAATCTAGGCCTGGTATTCATAGCTGACTTTGGAAAGGCTTTTGATAAAGTACACCTGAAATGTATATATAAATGCCTGCAATATTTCCATTTTGGAGAATCTCTTATACAATGGGTTAAGGTTATGTATAGTGACCCTATTTGTAAAATAGTAAATAATGGCTAGAAAGTTTTAAACTGTCAGGAGTAAAACAATGCAGTGTTGAATATGACGCTGGAGGGGATGGCTGCCGTTTTACGGGCTCCTAACCTTTTGGGCTATTTTGTGTGTTTATTCACATTGTTTGCATCTTATATAGTACATAATGTTGCTGCTACCATCTCTTTATGACTGAAAATAGCTTCTGGATATCAGAACAGCAATTACCCACTTTCGAACTGGACAAAGATGTTTTATTGAATGAATCCGACGTGAACGATATACTGCTTCTCCGAGACCAGGCCCAAATCCCTTGTTGTTCGCGCGAAGAAAAGATGGTGGAGATCAGGGTGCCTTGTTTAGAATTAGTCATCGAGTGGGCAACCCGCCTCAACCATCCGTTCTATCCGTTCTCCATTCTAGACTATCCTACCAATGGGACATTAAAAACTGTAATATCTTATGTTTCACCGAGTCGTGGCTAAACGACGACATGGATAATATATTTTTGGCTGTTTTTTCCATGCATCGACTGGACAGAACAGCTACGTCTGATAAGACGAGGGGCGGGGGTGTGTGTCAATTTGTCAATAACAGCTGGTGCGTGATGTCTAATATTAAGGAAGTCTCAAGGTAATGCTCACCTGAGGTAGAGTACTTCATGATCCACTTATCTACCAAGAGATTTTTCATCTATATTTTTCATAGCCATCTGTTTACCACCACAAACCGATGCTGGCACTAAGACCACACTCAATAAGCTGTATAAGGCAATAAGCAAATGATAAATTGCTCATCCAGAAGCGGTGTTCCTAGTGACTGGGGATTTTAAAGCCGGCAAACTTAAATCCATTTTACCTCTTTTCTACTAGCATGTCAAATGTGCAACCAGAGGGAAAAAGACTCTAGACCACCTTTTCTCCACACACAGAGATGCATACAAAGCTCTCCCTCGCCTTCCATTTGGAAAATCTGACCATAATTCTATCCTCCTGATTCCTGTTTACAAGCAAAAACTAAAGTGGAAGTTCCAGTGACTCAATACGGAAGTGGTCAGATAATGCAGATGAAACACTACAGGACTGTTTTGCTAGAACTGGAATATGTTTCGGGATTCATCCAATGGCATTGAGGAGTATGCCACCTCAGTCACCAGCTTCATCAACAAATGCATCGATGCCGTCGTCCCAAGAGAGACCATGCGTACAAATCCAAACCAGAAGCCATGGATTACAGGCAACATCCGCACCAAGCTAAAGGCTAGAACTACTGCTTTCAAGGAGTGGGACACTAATCCGGATGCTTATAAGAAATCCCGCTATGACCTCTGACGAACCATCAAACAGGCAATGCGTCAGTACAGGACTAAGACTGAATCCTACGACAACGATGGCTCTGATGCTCGTCGGATGTGGCAGGGCTTGAAAACTATTACGAACTACAAAGGGAAGCCCAGCCACGAGCTGCCCAGTGACGCGAGCCTATGTTACAAGCTAAATGCCTTTTTTGATTGCTTAGAGGCAAGCAACACTGAAGCATGCATGAGAGCACCAGCTGTTCAAACGACTTTAAACAGGTCAACACAGACAAATTACCAGGACATTTTCAACCTCTTCCTGATCGAGTCTGTAATACCTACATGTTTCAAACAGACCACCATAGCCCCTGTGCACAAGAAAGCGAAGGTAAGCTGACTACTTCCCCGTAGCACTCACGTCGGTAGCCATGAAGTTCTTTGAAAGGATGGTCATGTCTCACATCAACACCATCATGCCGGAAACCCTAAATCCACCCCAATTCGCATACCACCCCAACAGATACACAGATGAGGCCATTTCAATCGCACTCCACACTGCCCTTTCCCACCTGAACAAAAGGAACACCTATGTGAGAATACTGTTCATTGACTAAAGCTCAGCATTCAACACCATAGTGCCCACAAAGCTCATCACTGAGCTAAGCACCCTGGGACTAAACTCCTCCCTCTGCAACTGGATCCTGGATTTCCTGACGGGCCGCCCCCAGGTGGTAAGGGTAGGCAACAACACATCTGCCATGCTGATCCTCAACACGGGGGCCCCTCAGGGGCAACTGCTCGGCATACAAACTTAAGGCGCTACAGAGGGTAATGCGTACGGCCCAGTGCATCACTGGGGCCAAGCTTCCTGCCATCTAGGACCTACTCAGCTAGCATAGTGGATTTCGGCAGAGGGTTGGGGCACTCGACTGAGAGTCAGACTCAGCTGATGTCATGTGGCCCGAGTCTGGCCCACCTTCGGCAGTAATGCTTATGGCTAGGACGTGGGGATTGAGCTCGGGCCAATTCCTGTGTGAGATACCTAGATACCTAGCCCAAATGTATTAAGTGGGGCTCGGGCCGACTCCGGTGTGAGTTATCTGGCCCAAATGTATTGGGGCGACCGGGAGATCCATGAGGCGACGTACAATTCGTCTGGGTTAGGGGAGGGTTTTTTCCGGCCGGGATGTCCTTGTCCCATCATGTTGTAGCAACTCCTGTGGCTGGCTAAGCGAATGCACGCTGACACAGTCGCCAGATGTACGGTATTTCCTCTGACACACTGGTGCTGCTGGCTCCGGGTTAAGCGCATTTTGTCAAGAAGCAGTGCAGCTTGGCGGGGTTGTGTTTCGGGGGAAGCATGGCTCCCAACCTTCGCCTCTACCGAGGCCATGCATTGATGGGACAACACTGTAACTACCAATTGGATGTGACGAAAAGGGGGTAAACATGGTGGTTGGGTATAATATGTATGTATAAAATGTTGGGTACATTTATTTACATTTGCATCAGGCCGCTTCTGGGGGATTCTGGTAAAATGCCGGCAAAGTCGGCTGAATTCCGGTAGACACAAATGGCCCAATGTACTTGGGACGATTCTGGGGAGTCATTCATTTTGATTTCGGGCCGAGTCCGACACTCGATTCCATGCCGATTCAATCAGTTCCTGCCCCCCAGAAGAGGGACGCTTCTGGGCCGATTCCTCATTGCTATATACTTGGCGGTGTCAGAGGAAAGCGCCAAAAAATTGTGAAAGACTCCAGGTATCCAAATCATAGACTCTTCTCTCTGCTACATGGCAAGCGGTACCGGAGCGCCAAGTCCGAAAGGCTCCTTAACAGCATCTACCCTCAAGCCATAAGATTGCTGAACAATTAATCAATTGGCCACCCGGACTATTTACATTGGGATTGGTTAAAATGTGGATGTAAGACCAAAGGGTAGCTGTAGATAGAAACATTTGAAGATCTGATGTTGTTTAAAAGGTACAAATTCAATATATTTTGTACAGGGTTTGTTTATGTTGAAATATGCCATGATGACATGTGGTTGAAATTTCACCCTCAAAACAACAATTTACTTCGATTACTTTTTTCAAATCCAATACATTTTCCACACAGATTTTCCACATAGATCACAATACATCGACAAATTATGTTGAAACAACGTTGATTCAACTAGTTTGTGTCCGGTGGGTTTTTTGGGTGGGTGGCCCTTGGACTATGTAGGCTGATATCTTCCTTTGAGATTTCACTCCTTTGCTTGTTAGTGGAGAGATTGAGACCTGAAGTGTTAAAGTTAAATGAGCAGAAGTAATCATATGAAGCCGCAGGGGTTTATTTATGCTCATCATTTGTAAAGGGATTGAGTTGATAATTAAATCCAATAGTAGTCAAATTCTGGTCGTTAGTCCAGTCGTTTTATCACACAGATTGATTTAGGGGAGTGATTTACTGTGTGTGAGTGTGTGTGTGTGTAGTGGACTATTTTCTGCTTGGCGGCCTGTGCTTGAGTGAATCTCCTCAGCTGCCTTGTGTGATCTGGTGATCGATGCAGGTCCTCTGGAGGTACCTTTCACACACACTCCCCTGCTCTCTAGACTACACCATGTCTGTCTCCACTGAAGGTTACACACACACACACACTCCCCTGCTCTCTAGACTACACCATGTCTGTCTCCACTGAAGGTTACACACACACACACACACTCCCCTGCTCTCTAGACTACACCATGTCTGTCTCCACTGAAGGTTACACACACACACACACACACTCCCCTGCTCTCTAGACTACACCATGTCTGTCTCCACTGAAGGTTACACACACACACACACACTCCCTGCTCTCTAGACTACACCATGTCCGTCTCCACTGAAGGTTACACACACACACACACTCCCCTGCTCTCTAGACTACACCATGTCTGTCTCCACTGAAGGTTACACACACACACACACACACACACACACACACTCCCCTGCTCTGTAGACTACACCATGTCTGTCTCCACTGAAGGTTACACACACACACACACACACACACACACACACACACACACACACACACACACTCCCCTGCTCTCTAGACTACACCATGTCTGTCTCCACTGAAGGTTACACACACACACACACTCCCCTGCTCTCTAGACTACACCATGTCTGTCTCCACTGAAGGTTACACACACACACACACTCCCCTGCTCTCTAGACTACACCATGTCTGTCTCCACTGAAGGTTACACACACACACACACACACTCCCCTGCTCTCTAGACTACACCATGTCTGTCTCCACTGAAGGTTACACACACGCACGCACGCACGCATGCACGCACGCACGCACGCACGCACGCACGCACGCACGCACGCACGCACGCACGCACACACACACACACACACACACACACACACACACACACACACACACACACACACACACACACACACACACACACACACACACACACACTCCACTGAACTGTGCATACAGTGCATTGGCAGCCAGGCATTTTGAGGTACTTACTTACCCTGTTATAATGCAGTTAGAAGAGGTTGTGTCCCCGACTAAGGTTAAACCCTGACAACCAACCTCCCAATTCAAACAAAAGGCATCCCTAAGGTCTTCACACACAAAGAATGCAGGGCGCAATTCCAGATAGCTCACCTTCAGTGCTTAATTTGTAAATTGGGAGGTGCCGGAACAAAAAGTGAGCTTGAGAGGGGGTTACCTGGGGGGCTCTGAGGTACAGAAACACATGAAAAAAAAATTCCAAAGTATTTCCTGGATATCATCGCATGTGTTTAGTGGCATAGAGCAATAGAGTAGAAGTTGCACACATGG
This sequence comes from Oncorhynchus keta, assembly GCF_023373465.1. Classification (NCBI taxonomy): domain Eukaryota; kingdom Metazoa; phylum Chordata; class Actinopteri; order Salmoniformes; family Salmonidae; genus Oncorhynchus; species Oncorhynchus keta. The sequence continues at coordinate 41,929,924 of NC_068426.1, forward strand.
GGAATATTATTAGTCTATACGCTCCGGGAAATATCAACGTCATGCAGTTCTACGTCATTTTACATGACTGGAGACGTAGCAGAATCTTTTTAAGAGAGCACAAAAGATCAAGCTACTTTGACACTGAGAATCTGAGATCAATAAAAACAACCCTGTCTGGAATCCATTAATAGCCTGGGCCTCGGTGTGAGGAGACATTGTACAATATGAGGAGGAAATTATAGGCCTAAAAAAGCTTTCCAGTTTCCCTGACTCACTCAATGATGCGCAGCTTCCTCGCCGGCGATGACCAATGCACTCGTGCCAAAAGTCCATCTCCCTCTTGTTTTACTTTGCACCTGTAAAAACGTTTCCCTGTAAATTTCCAGTATTATACTGGCGCCAGGATTGCCAGCTTAATACTGAAATGTTGCTTTACAATGGAGATGCTGTAATATATTTTATAGCACTATTTTCCTTACTGTAAAACATTTTTACAGCATACAGAATCCCTGCTGTAAATGTATGTTTTACAGTAAGAAAAATAGTATTGTGAAATATATACTGAACAAGAATATCAACGCAACATGCAACAATTTCTAAGATTTTACTGAGTTACAGTTCATATGACAAAATCAGTCAATTGAAATAAATTCATTAGGCCCTCATCTATGGATTCCACATGACTGTAAAGGCGAGGCCCAGATGCAGATGAGTCTTTGATATTTATTATAATCCAAAAGGGGTAGGCAAGAGAACGGTCGTGGACAGGCAAAAGGTCAAAACCAGATGAGTCCAGGAGGTACAGATTGGCAGGCAGGCTTGAGGTCAAGGCAGGCCGGCGGGTACAGAGTCCAGAAACAGGCAAGGGTCAAAACCAGGAGCACGGGACGAACTGGCACAGAGAGACAGGAAACAAAGGGGGTAAATACACTGGGGAAAATAAACGACACCTGGAGGGGGCGGAGACAATCACAAGCACAGGTGAAACAGATCAGGGCGTGAGAGAGGGAGAGAAAGAGAGAGAAGAATAAAGAGTAGAATGAGAGAAAGAGAGCACCAGGGATGTTACTCTATAGGTAAAAAAGACAGGTAACAAGGGACATATCTAATTGGTGTCTTGTACAGTATGCTAGCCTATTGACTTGTGATCATTGCCCTTGCTAGTTTTATTGTATTTACATTCCCAGCCCTACCTACATTCGTCTGTTTTTGTCCAGAATATTGAGTCATTGAAGTTTAAACAGAGGCAGCAAAGTGGTGAAATGTTTTTGCAATGGGAAGTAATAGTTGTACATTTCGATTGGAAAATGCTTAATGGTTGTGTTTTGCATTATGATTGGGAGCTACTGTCTTATTAGGTCTGGGTTTATGGACTGGTTATCTGGTGCGTTGTCGACTAAAGGAGGAGAGTTATGCTCAGAATCTTGGGAGTTCCACCGAAGTGTTATGAAATGTAACATTTTAAAGTGTATATAACTGTATTTTTTGTCTGTGATTCACTGTTTGTGTAGTTACTCCTCTTTGCCTTTGTATGGCAGAGCGGGTACCTGCAGTACACAGTGGAACAAAACCAAAGTGCAGTACATTCAGTTTGCCTGGATTTTTACTTGGATTTTGTAGTTACTGTTACAGTTATATGTTAGTTATATCACACTCCATTTTCTCTGAAACAAAACATCATTGAACCGGGACACTTTGTCACAAGATAAAACATATTCTATAACGCCTGATTTCAGTCTTAAATATTTTGTTTTTGCAAAAGTGTAGTTACTGCATTGTGCCTTTGTAGGGCAGTATAGTACAGTACTGTACAGTAGAGTTTAGTACAGTATAGCACACTAGAGTACAGTATAATGTACTGTACTGAACTCTACTCTGCTCTGCTGTGCTGCACTGTGCTCAACTGTGACGTCCAAACTTGTGAATACATAGACATCTACGATTGTTCAGATTTGGTCCGATCTGTACCAATCACATTTGGTCTTGTTTGGGAGGGAGCTCATTAGAATAATAGCCGATGTGTTAAATAATACCCGAACATGCCAAGGAGGATACTGTGCTTTTCTACCTTTATGTACCAATTCAGGATACATCACAATGAATGCATAACATATCCATAATTATGCATTTCTGTATAGTACATATCAGGGACACATGGCGGCATTATGTTACTGTCATTCTGTTACCAGGTGTTAATCCACTTCACTTACTGTAGCTCAAAACTCAAAAGAGATTTTTCGGAAATCCAGGTGTCATTATAATTAAGTGATAATGCCCGTGAAGCCAGTGTTTGGAGGATATATTGGCCCTGGGGCATTAGCACATTCATACAATGGGTTACCCACATATTCAAATAATGATTGACATATGTTCATTACAAACGTTGTTTTGATGAATTTATTCATGCTATTACATCCTTCCACAAGTATAGTCCCAACACAAATCAAGGGTTGCTATCCAAGCTGGCTGGTCGTTCGTTCTAGAGACGTGACCCAGTTGTTCAGTCTTTTTGTTCTGCATCTAGTGTTCCATTGCCGTACTGGCTGGCAACGTTCTTATCCCTTGCTTGCTAGCTAGCCAGCTACGTCTAACTTACAGTCAAGTCAAAAAAGTGCAGCCAGAATAACAGCAAAGTAGCTGCATTTGCATTTGTTTAAGCTGTTTACTAGTGACATTTATTTCAATACATCCATAACAATGAGCCAATGAGTTACGGTTTCCCCTGACATAGAAAATTTGCTCACTGGTCAGGACACTGTTGTTCATAGGAGCTAGCCAACAACACAGCTAACACAATCACGTTTGATATTAGGAAACATGAAAGTTAACATGTTGCAGAAGGCATTTTGATGAAAAAAAAAAGTTCAAATCGCTCTCCTGTGAAGTAGTGACGCGCGACATACGCCTAGTTTCCTGAAACGAGTCACAAATGTCCTTCAAAATATTTGTATAGAGCTCTGACATAATAGTACTCTCTGAACCTCTGAAGCAAAAGTGTACGCACCAAGGATGTGAAAAATAAAATAAAGTTCTCAGAAAACATCTGTTCTCATACAAAGAGAGAGAAGGAGACAGAGAAAGAAAGAGAGTAGAGATAGAGAGAGAATATGGACGACCATCAACTTAAATTTGGTGGGGACCAAACTCAAAAATGCACAAAGACTTGAAGGCCGTATCTTGATGAGCCAAAGTAAAAAGCCTGTAGTTCTCACATGCAGCAAACCAACATTTAAAAACATATCAAATATGAATTTGATCCTCCCTCAGTGGTCCAAGACTCTATGTGTTGGTGTGTGGGTTTGAGTGTGAGTATATGTTTGTGTGAGAGAGTGTGTGTATCATAAAAAATATAACACAACATAAATCTTTCCGGATGATGGATTATTGGATTTGTCTTTTGAAGAGAGAGAGAGAGAGAGAGGAGAGATACCGAGGTGTGAAACAGGGCCATTAACAACGTAGAAAAACGAGATCCTGAGCCACATCACAAACACACAGTCAACTCAATTAGTGGGCTAGCGTTGCTCATTGAATTGTCAGGAGAGCTGACAGAGGGAAGATTCCCTACGTCTCTCAGAGTGTTGGGTAACACCGGAAAGGCCTGAATGCGGTTTATCCTCGAATGTAGACAGAGACAGTGATGGGGAGAGAGATCGAGAGAGGGAGGGAGGGAGAGAGAGAGTGGGGGAAAGGGAGAGCTTAGACTCACTAAAGCTTTGAAGAGTGGTATACACAGAGCAGATTAAAAAAAATGTATGAGAAAATTGAAAAGCTATAGTGATCTTACACAGCAAGGGAAAGGTATGAGAAAGAGGGAGGGGGGGTACAATACAGTGAAAGAGAAATACATTACAATTGTTCTGTACAGGGAGAGAGATGGTGCCGGGAAAAAAAAGAAAAGAGGGAGGATTTAAGCCTTGTCTGGCCTGAGTTCTGCTCCTTATAGTTCTGTTATAACAACACAGGGTGAGACCCAGATGCAGACACAGGAGGCAGATGGTTTGAGTCTTTGATATTTATTAAAAAGTAAGGGTCAGACAAGAGGCAGGTCGAGGACAGGCAGAAGTTCATTAACCAGGTCAGAGTCCAAAAGGTACAGGGCGGCAGGCGGGATTGAGGTCAGGGCAGACTGAATGGTCAGGCAGGCAGGCGGGCTCAGTGTCAGGGCAGGCAAAAGGTCAGAACTGGGAAGACTAGAAAAACAGAGACTAGAACAAAGCAGGAGCACGGAAAAAACACGCTGGATGACTTGACAAGACGAACTGGCAACAGACAAACAGAGAGCACAGGTATAAATACACTGGGGCTAATGGGCGACACCTGGATGAGGGTGTAGACAAACACAAAGACAGGTGAAACAGATCAGGGTGTGACATCTGTGGTATTGAGGAGGACAAACACATTGATGGTGTTTACTTTAACGGACAAGTCCTGAGCTCCAGGAGGAGAGCAGTAGACGAGCCTGACCATATCCAGTCGTCGGGCTGCAGTTCTGGGATCTCCACCACACAGAGCTGGGCTAATCCTGGTCCAGATCTCTACTCACTCCTTCCCTCCACTCCTTCCATTTACATTTACATTTACATTTAAGTCATTTAGCAGACGCTCTTATCCAGAGCGACTTACAAATTGGTGCATTCACCATGACATCCAGTGGAACAGCCACTTTACAATAGTGCATCTAAATCTTTAGGGGGGTGAGAAGGATTACTTATCCTATCCTTATCCTAACTTCCCTCCACTCCTTCCCTTCAACGAAACACAGTTCCGTTTCTCTGGCTAATAAAGGAGATAGAATCAAGAGAGGGAAACAGAGAATGCTTTTAAACCATGTGTAAAACTTTGGTTCCATAGGGTTATCAGGTTAGTGAACGCTTAGCTGGGCATCATTAGGAGATCATTGTCTCTCTGATGATCAGACTTCTTATTAGAGATGCTCAGTAGAGATAGAGTAGAGCATATGTGTCAAACACAAGACCAGAAGATTTCTATCTTCATACCGCCCGCCGATGCACTGCATTACAAGCCAACATGCTGCACGCCAAACGGCAGTGCATTGCCACGCACACACACCCCTCCTTACAGACCCACATACACAGCCAAACATGAGCCAGCCATTGCACTGTATCATATCATCACTGATGGCACTGAACAACCTTCTACCAGACCGAAAGTTTAAACTTGTTGTAGGCTAAATGTCCATGCCACATTTCGGGGTCCAATGTGTCATTGATGTAACAGTAGCAGTAGCCGACAGAAAATGTAATCTTGGTTGTCATTGAGTTACAGTATAAAGGATTCACACGTGGCTATAAATTACTATTAAAGGACAAAGGACACACAAGCAAGTATAAATGAGTCAGTTTAGTCATCTAGCCTACTTTATGAAATTACAGCCTGATATGCTCACATTGGTGAATTCAACAGCAATTACGCTGCTTTTGTGTGTCCTGTTCATAGCGCAGTGGATAGAAAGGGTAGGCTACCACTGACATATGCCACAGTCCTACCTAACATGCCAAAATGTTGCATTCTGGCTTTGGTTTTAAAATCTTGTCAATCAATAACCAAAAAACAAAATAACCTGCAACAAAACACCATTAAAAGGAGGGAATATGGGGGAATATTACAGCAACATTTGAGCAATGGTCTAGGCTGGCTACTCAACTGCAATTCTATGGTTGGGAAGGGAATAGGGTCTAGGCTGGCTACTCAACTGCAATTCTATGGTTGGGAAGGGAATAGGGTCTAGGCTGGCTACTCAACTGCAAGAGATTTTGAGTGCACTTTACAGCAATGCCGCATTCAACTGCTGGTGAGCAGTGCACCTATCTACATTTGAGTTATTTGGAGTTATTAAATCATTTTTGATTAAAGAGCAATGCTGTATCGACATTATAAAGGGACATATTTCTTATAATAAAACAATGGCCAGTTTGGGTCGCAGACAGTTGTATGCATGTTTATTATGTAAAAACAAACTTAATTGGCCATTTCTGGCCCACCAATTTGTTGTGTTCTCTCAATACGACCCGTGTGCTGATTGAGTTTGACACCCTTACAATAGAGATATGGGGTAATGTGTAATGGTTTATGTACGGGGCAGAGAGAGCAACAAGATCAGTGTCAACAGCAACAGTTACACCCATTCTATGGTTGGGAAGGGAATAGGGTATCATAACTAGGGGTTAAGTCACATTTCTTTTAGACTAACATTTAGTTTTCAAAAGCGGAGATTTGTATAAACCTTGCTGTTGTTACGTCTGTTGTTGGAATGAGACCAAAGTGCAGTGTGGTAAGCGTACATCTTTCTTTATTTTGATGAACACCAAAAAAAATAAAAAAAATAAACGAACGTAATGTTCTGCAGGCTACACAGTAACTGTCCAAAAACAAGATCCCACAACTGAAGGTGGGAAAAAGGGCTGCCTAAGTATGATCCCCAATCAGAGACTATGATAAACAGCTGCCTCTGATTGGGAACCATACTAGGCCAACAAAGAAATAGAAACATAGATTTGCCCACCCAAGTCACACCCTGACCTAACCAAATAGAGAATAAAAAAGTCTGTCTAAGGTCAGGTCGTGACAGCTGTCTGTCTCTCTGACATTTGCAACACTGTCTCAATATTCAAATTCGATCTCCAGCTGTCCCATAGTAATCGGGGACGAGACAGCAGGAAACGCTTCTCAGCCAGTTCAAAATCATGAATCAGCTGGCATAGTTTTTATGAATATTTACAAAAGGTTCAAACGAAACAAAGTGCAGCTAGTTTGCAGTCTTTCCAGCTTCAGTTTGAAGTGTATGCCACCTGTAAATACAAATAAAATGGTTAAATTACAAGCCTATTTGGTTTAAACATAGAAAAAGACAGGAAACTTCCTGCTAGCCATGATTGGCTGAGATAATGGGTGGTAGGCTGGACATGCCGAGAAATTAGTTCGGATTGGTCTGCCATGTAGCGCGATTCTGTCTATAACATGAGCTGGTCAGTATGTGTAGGTAATCCTTTAAAACACAACTTAAAAAAATTGATTTCACACAGTTGAACCGAGTTTTAAATCAGTGGAATTTCCGGTGGAATTAGAGTATGATACCTAAGTAGATGGAGAAAATTCCACTGCTAGCATTGAGCCTGCTAGTAGGTTAGTTACCTGCAGATTCATGCAGGGTAGTAACATTATGAGTTTGGTTTCAGGTTAATTGTTTAGCTATCTAGCTAGCTACATGTCGAGACAAAAGATGCAAGTAACCATTTCAAAAGAATATTCAAGATGTCACTGCGACAACTGTCGATAGACGTAGCTGGTAAATTTGCTCTGGCTATCTACTCCGATTTCAGAGCACTCTCGTTTGAGTGTGCCAGAGTGCAGAATAACTGACAAATTTACGAACGCTCAACATCCATTGAATATGTCCGGTGTCAGTAAACATTGGCAAAAAAACATAGTTACATTTTTGCCAGCAACACTGATACAGTCACCAACACTCTGGATAACATAAAAACAGCCTAACTAGCTCTGCTAGGGCGAGTAAAATGATGTGAACTGTTCTGTCATTTGTGTCTGGAAGTAGCTCGCCAACATTAGCTAGTTAGCTGTGGTGCTTGACTGCTGATGTTAGGCCAGAACTCTTGGATCAACCTTACTCCTCGGCCAGAGCGTCCAGTGTTTGCTCTGAACACTCTGAGACAACGCTTTGAGTTTACGAATGCCCAGAGCGAACTCTGTCACTCCAGATTGAGTTTACGAACACAACCGTAGAATAAACAAGACATTTAGTCTTGACATCTTTGGTTGTTTAGTATATGGCCTGATGTGAATCCTTAAAGACATTGGCGGGGTTAAGGCTTAAGAGGGTGTGAACGATGTTGAATGGGTGGAGACAAAGAAGAGTTCTCCAGTAGGTTTACCAAAATATTCAAACACCATTTTCTCAAAAGTGAGTTTATCACCTTTCACAGCAGATTTACTTTCCCATTCTTCCTCAATAAGACTGTATGATATTCAATTTTCTAGCTCTGAGTCTGTACTTTTATCCAAAGTAAAAAACACCATTTAAAATGGTGCTACATAAGACCGGATCGAGCCGGTTGGTCACAATCGAGCCGGTTGTGTAACAGGCATAGAGTATTGGGCCAGCAGTTAGTGTATGGACCCCGTGTGGGACAGTATGGACAATGACCCTCACCCCCCTAAATTATATTTTCTTCTCCCCTACAGTGTGAATATATTGATATCTCCTTCCGTTTGATACAAATAAAAAAAACGGAAAAACCTTATTTACATAATTATTCAGACCCTTTGCTATGAGACTTGACATTGAGCTAAGGTGCATCCTGTATTGATTATCCTTGAGATGATTGGAGTCCATCTGTGGTAAATTCAATTGATTGGACATGATTTGGAAATATAAGGTCCCACAGTTGACAGTGTACAGTACGTCAGAGCAAAAACCAAGTCATGAGGTGAAAGGAATTGTCCGTAGAGCTCCGAAACAGGACTGTGTCGAGGCACAGATCTGGGGAAGGGTACCAAAACATTTCTGCCGCATCGAAGGTCCCCAAGAACACAGTGGCTTCCTTGTTTGGAACCACAAAGACTCTTCCTAGAGCTGGCCGCCTGGCCAAACTGAGCAATCGAGGGAGAAGGGCCTTGGTCAGGGAGGTGACCAAGAACCTGATGGTCACTCTGACAGAGTTCGAAAGTTCCTCTGTGGATATGGGATAACCTTCCAGAAGGACAAGCATCTCTGCAGCACTCCACCAATCAGACCTTTATGGTAGAGTGTCCAGACGGAAGCCATTCCTCAGTAAAAGGCACATGACAGCCCGCTTGGAGATTGCCAAAAGGCACCAAAAGACTCTCAGACCATGAGAAACAAGTCTAAACCAAAATTGAACTCTTAGAGCTGAATGCCAAGCATCACGCCTGGAGGAAACCTGGCACCATCCCTATGGTGAAGCATGGTGGTGGAGTATGACAATGACAATGCAAAAACAGGTTTTTGGAAATGTTAACAAATGTTAGCAAATTTATAAATAAAAAAAATAATAAAATATATTTACATAAGTATTCAAACCCTTTACTCTGTACTTTGTTGAAGCACCTTTGGCAGCGATTACAAGTCGAGTCTTCTTGGGTATGACGTGACAAGCTTGGCACACCTGTATTTTGGGAGTTTCTCCCATCCTTCTCTGCAGATCCTATCAAGCTCTGTCAGGTTGGATGGGGTGTGTCACTGTACTGCTCTCAAGGGCATTCAGAGACTTGTCCCAAAGCCACTCCTGTGTTGTATTGGCTGTGTACTTAGGGTCGTTGTTCTGTTGGAAGGTGAACCATCGCCCCAGTCTGGGGTCCTGTGCGTTCTGGAGCAGGTTTTCATCGCTCTGTAATAGGCTACTTTCATCTTTGCCTCGATCCCGACTAGTCTCCCTGCCGCTGAAAAACATCCCCACAGCATGATGCTGCCACCACCATGCTTCACCATAGGGATTGTGCCAGGTTTCCTCCAGACGTGATGCTTGGCATTCAGGCCAAGAGTCCAATCTTGGTTTCATCAGACCAGAGATTCTTGTTTCTCATGGTGTGACATTCCTTTAGGTTCCTTTTGGCAAACTCCAATTGGCTGTCATGTTCCATCTCGACAGAAGAACTCGTAAACTCTGTCAGAGTGACCATCGGGTTCTTGGTCACCTCACTGACCAAGGCCCTTCTCCCCTGATTGCTCAGTTTGGCCGGGCGGCCAGTTGTAGAAGGAGTCTTGGTGGTTTCAAACTTCTTCCATATAACAATCATCGAGGCGACTGTGTTCTTGGGGAACTTCAATGCTGCAGATATTTTTTGGTACCCATCCCCAGATCTGTGCCTTGACACAATCCTATCTCGGAGCTCTACGAACAAGTCCTTCGACCTAATGGCTTGGTTTTTGCTCTGACATGCACTGTCAACTGTAGGGCCTTATATAGACAGGTGTGTGCCTTTCCAAATCATGTTCAATCAATTGAATTTACCACAGGTGTTGGTAAATTCAAGTTGTAGATACATCTCAAGGATGAGCAATGGAAACAGGATGCACCTGAGCTATTTTTCGAGTCTCATAGCAAAGGCTCTGAATACTTATGTAGATAAGGTATTTCTGTTATAAATGTTATACATTTGGAAAAATAAAATAAAAATCTGTTTTCTCTTTGTCATTATGGGGTATTGTGTGTAGATTGATGATGACATTTTTTTTATTTAATTGATTTTTTTAACAAGGCTGTAACCTAACAAAATGTGGAAAAAGGGAAGGGGTCTGAATTCTTTCCAAATGCACTGTATTTTGATCCAGCTTATATCATCTGTCTCTCTCCCTCTCTCTCTCTCTCTCATCACAGTGCTGTGCGTCTGTTATCACATGAAAACGTCCCACACACATACCCATTAGGAGAATAATGAGCGCAACACACACACACAGACACACACACCCACTCCCCAGTGTCAGTGCCATCTGAGGAGGTGTTGTATAACATGTAATTACAGGTCTTTCCATCTAGATAACGGGCTGACAGAACACACTGATGACAGACAGCAGAAAAGAAGATTTCCACTGATCATATCTGGGAATAGCCACTCAGCACAGAGTATTTTATAATATAATATAATAATAATATAATAATAATATAATAATATAATAATAATAATATAATAATAATATAATAATATTTTACACACATACTCGAGGGAACGCACACACATACATGAACGTGCGCACACACACACACACACACACACACACACACACACACACACACACACACACACACACACACACACACACACACACACACACACACACACACACACACACACACACACACACACACACACACACACACCTCTGGGATATTCCCTCCAGTTGTTATCAATGGAGCATTCCTCTCTACTGTGTGACTCTCACAACCCAGTCACTAGATCACTGTCAGATGAACCCGCTTTCTGGTTCCCCATGGATGCCCCATGGGTGCTGAGCCCCAGTGTGTGCACGCACTTGTGTGAGAGAGAGAGAGTGCGAATGTGTGTGTACGTACCTCTATATATGTGTGTGTGTGTGTGTAATGGCAGGGAACACAGTGATTAACACTGGGCGCACGGTAGCGGTTGCCCCTGGTGCTGACACTAGTCATAGGGGAGAGCTGAGCCATGTAAGCACCTGCTTTATCCCCTCCCAACGAGATGCCAGGATAAAGACATAAAGTAGAACACACACACACACACACACAGTGTCTCTTTATTCTCCCTCTCTCTTTCTCTCTCTCGTTCTCTCTCTCTCTTTCACAGAAACACACACACACATTTGATCTTTCCTCTTCTCTCCCTCTCGTACACACACACACCTAGGCTGTTATCGCTGCAACTGGAGATGTTTAGGCTGCTTGGCACCATGCCAACCAGAAGGAAAAGACACATTGGGCCTTCCTGGAATATATCATTCACATCGCCTTGACCCACACAGACTGCTAGGGCTCTGCTGGGCTGGAACCAGTTAGCCATAAATGGACAGTAGAGCTCTGCTGGGCCAGAACTATGGGACTTAAATGGGCCCTTACTCAGGACCAGGGGCGACCCAGCTCTGGATCTAGTTCATGTTGTTCTGTTGGATCAGAACCAACAAGTGCTAAGCTTGGGTATGCGTCAATCTTTGGCTTGTCCCACAGTCCCTGGCTGTGTGTGTGTGTGTGTGTGTGTGTGTGTGTGTGTGTGTGTGTGTGTGTGTATGAGAGAGAGAGTGTGAGTGTGTTTATGTGCATGCACTCTAGTGTAATACATACATCACAGGATACAAAGGATAAGACAACAGACCCAGTTGCTCTGAACAGTAGGTTTACAGTGGGGGAGCCACAATGGATTCATAGCTTCCGTCTGTTCCATAGACAGACTGAACACAACAGAGGCAACTGAAACACCACGCAAAAAAACACATCTCGAATGGCCCAACATTTACTGCCAAGTTCCTCTGAGATGTAATCCTAGTGTAAACCATCTTTATTTATTCAGAAATGTTCTGTTGCTTTCGGTTATGTTTTCTAAATGATCTGTATGATAATAACCAGTGAGAGAGGTCCATTGATGTTGAGAAAGTACTGTATAGAACTGAAAAGGCATTTTTTTTTTTGCGTGTGAAAGAAACAGATGCTCTTGTGATGTTCTTTTTCCACGATAGTGTTTAACTTATATCTTACTGACGCTTACTTTCTGAATGACATTGAGGTCTGTTTCATTTTACAGCCTGGTATCAGTTTATATGTACCACATTTGGACATTTTGCAAAAAAAGGTACGAATCACAACTGTTTGTGCCATTCTGACCTGAGGCTCCAGTAGAATCACTATGGCTCAGCGACATCCTGAGTTCCAGGATGTTATGTATCTGACACCGAGGGGGCCGGTTCTCTCATGTGTCACTGAGAGTTGTCGCCACACAATTTGATACAGCCCAGATGATCAACAAATACTAAGAGTTCAGCCATTCACAATGAGTCAAGTCAATGAATCTGACTTACTGCACTCTGATAGAAGTTGATCCATTGGTGAATGATCTACAAAGGGAAATTAGTTACTAACTGTACTATATAGATGTAACCCAGTAAACACAAAACGTTGTAAAGACTTTTCAAATTGGTGAATGATCTACAAAGGGAAATTAGTTACTAACTGTACTATATAGATGTAACCCAGTAAACACAAAACGTTGTAAAGACTTTTCAAAGTTTTTTAATAATACATTTTCATAAATGATCAAATCCAAATCAAATCAAATTGTATGTCACATGCGCCGAATACAACAGCGAAATGCTTACTTAACCCTTAACCAACAATGCAGTTTTAAGAAAAATACATAAACATTTTTTTTTTAAAGCAACACATAATTAAAGAGCAGCAGTACAATAACAGTAGTGAGGCTTTGTACAGGGGGTACCGGGTATAGAGTCAATGACTAGGGTGGCTGGAGTCCTTGACCATTTTTAGGGCCTTCTGATACTACCTGGTATAGATGTCCTGGATGGCAGGAAGCTTGACTCCAGTGATGTACTGGGCCATTCACACTACCCTTTTTTGTTTGTGATGTGGACACCCAGTAACTTGAAACTCTCAACATTCTCCACTACTGCCCCGTTGATGAGAGTGGGGGCGTGCTCGGTCCTCCTTTTCCTGTAGTTCACATCTCCTTTGTCTTGATCAAGTTGAGGGAGAGGTTGTTGTACTGGCACCACACGGTCAGGTCTCTGATCTCCTCCCTATAGGCTGTCTCATCATTGTCGGTGATCAGGCCTACAACTGTTGTGTCATTGTAAAGGGGTTCTTCCTGGGAAGGAGAGGCGGACCAACATGCAGCGTGGTTATAATTCATGGTTCTTTAATAAAGAAACTATACATGAATAAACTACAAAAACAAGAAACGTGAAAACCTGAAACAGTCCCGTGTGGTACAAATACTGACACAGGAGACAATCACCCACAAATATGGTTCCCAATCAGAGACAATGACTAACACCTGCCTCTTATTGAGAACCATATCAGGCCAAACACAGAAACAGACAAACTAGACACACAACATAGAATGCACACTCAGATCACACCCTGACCAAACAAAACATAGAAACATACAAAGCAAACTATGGTCAGGGTGTGACAGTACCCCCCCCCCAAGGTGCGGACTCCGGCCGCAAAACCTGAAGCTATTGGGGAGGGTCTGGGTGGGCATCTGTCCGCGGTGGCGGCTCTGGTGCTGGACATGGCCCCCACTTCACCATAGTCTTAGTCCGCCACATTGTCTGCTTCCGTGGCCTCCCAACCACGGCGACCCTTCTAAATGACCCCACTGGACTGAGGGGCAGCTCGGGACAGAGGGGCAGCTCGGGACAGAGGGGTAGCTCCATACTGGCTGACGACTCTGGCAGATCCTGGCTGACTGGCGGCTCTGGCAGATCCTGGCTGACTGACGGCTCTGGCAGATCATGGCTGACTGGCGGCACTGGCAGATCATGGCTGACTGGCGGCACTGGCAGATCCTGGCTGACTGGCGGCACTGGCGGATCCTGGCTGACTGGCAGCACTGGTGGATCCTGGCTAACTGGTGGCACTGGCGGATCCTGGCAGACTGGCGGCACTGGCGGCTCAGGACAGACGGGAGACTCTGATGGCGCTGGGCAGACGGGTAGCTCTGGCAGGCGGCACCTGCACCTGGGCAGACTGGAGAATGATACCCCGGCAGCGCACTGAAGAGCCTGCCCAGGTTGAATGGCTCCGGCAGTGCGCTGGACGGAGGAGCTCTGGCACCTCTGGACTGAGGGCTTCAGAAGCCCACTCTGGCAGCGCCCACCGGACAGGCGGGTGCTTCAGACTGCCTGCCCGGTCTCTTTAGCCCCCGGAGCAGGAAGTTGGCACAGGCTCTGTGCAGCGATGGGGGCTGACTCTTGGGCTTCCATCCACGGGTGCTCCCGCCTGTCCAGCGCTGCCGGAGTCTCCCGCCTGTCCAGCGCTGCCGGAGTCTCCCTCCTCTCCATCTTTGCCAGAGCTTTCCTCCTCTCCAGCGCTGCTGGAGTCTCCAGTCTGCCCAGCGCCGCCTGAGCTACCCGTCTGCCCAGCGCCATCAGAGCTGTCAGTCTGCAAGGATCCGCCAGAGCCGCCAGTCTGCAAGGAGCCGCCAGTGCCGCCAGTCTGCAAGGAGCCGCCAGTGCCACCAGTCTGCAAGGAGCCGCCAGTGCCGCCAATCTGCAAGGATAGGCCTTCCTCTGATACCACAATGGTATAGATGTCATGGATGGCAGGAAGCTTGGCTCCAGTGATGTACTTAGTAATGAGCTTTCAGGGCACTATGGTGTTGAACGCTGAGCTGTTGTCAATGAATAGCATTCTGACATAGGTGTTGTTTTTGTCCAGGTGTGAAAGGGCAGTGTGGAGTGCAATAGAGATTGCATCATCTGTGGATCTTTTGGGGCAGTATGCAAATTGGAGTGGTTCTAGGGTTTCTGGGATAATGGTGTTGATGTGAGCCATGACCAGCCTTTCAAAGCATTTCATAGCTACAGATGTGATTACTACGTGGCGGTAGTCATTTATGCAGCTTACCTTCATGTTCTTGGGCACAGGGACTAGGGTGGTCTGCTGTTGGTATTACATGTACATGTTGGTATTACAGACTCAGACAGGGAGAGTTTGAAAACGTCAGTGAAGACACTTGCAATTTGGTCAGCGCATGCTCGGAGTACACGTCTTGGTAATCCGTCTGGCCCTGCGGCCTTGTGAATGTTGACCTGTTTAAAGGTCTTACTCACATCGGCGATGCATCATCACACAGTCGTTCCGAACCGCTTATTCTCTCATGCATGTTTCAGTGTTGCTTGCGCCGAAGCGAGCATGAAGGTAATTGAGCTCATCTGGGAAGTCCATTTAACATGCTGGTAGAAATGAGGTAAAACATATTTAAGTTTCCCTGCATAACAGTCCCCGGCCACTAGGAGCGCCGCCTCTGGATGAGAGTTTTCCTGTTTGCTTATGGCCATATTCAGCTCATTGAGTGTGGTCATAGTGCCAGCATCGGTATGTGGGGGTTAATAGATATCTACGAAGAATATAGATGAAACATCTCTTGGTAGATAGTGTGGTCTACAGCTTATCATTAGATACTCTACCTCAGGCGAGCAAAGCCTCGAGACTTCCTTAGATATCATGCACCAGCTGTTGTTTACAAATATACATAGACCGACACCCCTTGTCTTACCAGAGGCTGCTGTTCTATCCTGCTGATACAGTGTGTAACCCGACAGCTGTATGTTATTCATGTCGTTGTTCAGCCACGACTTGGTGAAACATAAGATATTACAGTTTTTAATGTACCTTTGGTAGGATATACGTGATTGTAGTTCATCCACTTTATTATCCAGCGATTGTACGTTGGCCAATAGTACCGATGGCAAAGGCAGATTAGCCACTCGTCGCCGGATCCTTACAAGGCACCCTGATCTCCTTCTGCGATATCTCCATATTTTTCTCCTGCGAATGATGGGGATGATGGCCTCGTCGGGTGTCTGTAGTAAATCCCTCTCGTCTGACTCATGAAAGAAAAATGATTGGTCCAGTTCAAGATGAGTAATCGCTGTTCTGATGTCCAGAAGCTCTTTTCGGTCATAAGAGACAGTAGCAGCAACATTATGTACAGAATAAGTTATAAATGAATGTGAAAAAAACTAACTAAATAGCACGGTTGGCTAAGAGTCCATAAAACGTCAGCCATCCCCTCCGGCGCCATTACATACTGCATTCTACATCCCACTGCCATAACGATCTCTTCAAAATCAGAAGCACATTCTGTCACGACTTCCGCTGAATTCGGTCCCTCTCCTTGTTCGGGCGGCGTTCGGCAGTTGACGTCACCGGCCTTCTAGCCATCGCCAATCCACTTTTAATTTTCCTTTGTTTATCACATCTGGTGTCCCCCAATTACTTGTTCATTATTTAACCCTCTGTTCCCCCATGGCTTTTTGTGAGTGATTGTTTTGTATGTAGTAAGGTCCATTTATGTGGGCTCTCTTTTGTATTGCATTTGATTTATGTTGAGTATATTTAGTTTATTTACTCATATCTGCTGTCCTGCGTCTGACTCCTAACCAGCTACACACAGACCTCATTGCACATTCTTTGTACCAGGAATGTTACTGTTGGAATGGTGATGACAGCAGTGGATGATCTCTTGTACACATCAGTGATAAACTTTTCCACAGTAGATAATAGCTCTATGTTCTCTCACTCTTACAGGTGAGGTCGGAAGTGTTCATATACTTAGGTTGGAGTCATTAAAACTTTTTTTTCAAACACTCCATACATTTCTTGTTAACAAATTATAGTTTTGATCTAGCTGCCGAAGCACGGCATCATGGCTGGAACACAGAAGTCCGACCAGTGGAGGTGGGCTGCAGAGGTTTTGTGGCAACATCTACAACCAGACTGCTTAGAGACCTGGGAATTAAGGGCCAGAGCCAGCGTTCGGCAATCAAAGCTGTATCAGAGGCGGCATAAGGCAGCAGTCAGTGGCTCTGGATGAAGAGGAAAGACCCCAGCTGGGCCCCGAAGTGAGAGGGCCAGGAGGTATGCGGTCAACAATGCTTGACTCAGGGAGGAGGACGCCCCTGCCATGCATAGTCCCATGGGATGTTGGCTATCAACAACAAGGCAACTCCTATGACTAATTGGGAATGGGACGCAAGCGTAGGATTGATCACCCTGTCGCTGGCCGCCTTTGGGGAGGGTGTATAGTGTGAAAGGCCGAAACACCCTAGGAACCAAAGGTACACTACTGACGATGCGCTCCCCAAATTTCACCACGCTCACTGTTCATTAACTCTTGGAAGTGCTTGCACAAAGGATAGTAACATCTCATCCTGTGTTCTTGGAATCTGAATATCTGGACTTGTCCAGTGACTGCTGAGAAAGATCAGCTGACAACAGGGGAAAGTCCTTGTGGCGGCACGGAGAGACGGCTGACAGGAGGGAATAGACCCCACTGGGACAGTCATGGGGTAGCTTCCCATTTCTGTAGTTTCCCATGCTTCGCAGTATGTTGGAAACACCGCTTTAGCTACAGAAAGTCAACATACGAGAATACCCCTAGAGTCTGCGAGAGCGGGGCGGAAGATGACTCATCGGCTGACAACATGGTAACGACTGGACTGGAAACGACTACGAGTAATGAGAGCACAGCACAAGAGAACACCACAGCAACTATCACAAGTTCTGCTGCAACAGTGGGCCACAAACAGATGCAGGTATGTGTCTGTGGTTGGAGGAAAGTTACATCACACCATGGGTTGAGGATCCACCAGGGAAGAAGGGGTGTTTGGGTAAAGAGAGACAGAGAACTCGCATTGATTACTTTCTGCGAAAGCGATCAAATCAGTCGAATGAAGCACAGCAACTGGACGCAAACCATAGTTTGCAGTGCATCAGTACCACTGTCATGGAGGACGTAAACTCAAGCACCGAAGTAGCAAATGAGGTGGAACCAACAACAGGAGTGGAACTCACCCAGCCTCCCAGACCTGCAGTCGAGAGGAGACTACCAGGGCACAGACCGTATGTGAAGTGGCCTGGCGCCAGTGACAAGAAGTTGTGGGAAACAGTGAATACTGACCTTACCTTGACCCTCGAGAAACTTCGAGGCACAGTGGAGAAGAAGTTGGAGAGGATGGGGGACATCATCTATGAGTACGGGACAGAAAGATTTGGAGTGGAAGAGGCAAAAGGCGGGAGAAAGGTTCCAACCCCACCAGTTTCCAGGAGGCAACAAGAAATCAAGCGCCTCGTTCAAGAAAGGCGGCAGCTTAAGAAGCAGTGGAAGAAGGCCTCGGAAGTGGAAAAGGAGGGCATAGAGGCACTTCAGGCTGACATCAAAACCCGTTTGGCATCCCTCCGTAGAGCAGAGAACCTACGGAAACGCAGAAGGAAGAAAGAACAAACTAGAACTCGATTCTATAAAGATCCCTTCAAGTTCCTTAAAAGTCTCTTCACAAAGGAAAAAGTGGAGCTCTAAAAACAACAAAGAAAGACCTAGAGGAGCACCTGAGAACAACAAACTTTGACTCAAAGCGACATGAACATCTGGCCATCCCATCAGATATCCCACCTATTGAACCCCCGGAACATCATATTGAGACCAGCCCTCCGACATGGAAAGAGGTGGAAAACACAGTTCGACGGGCAAGAACAGCATCAGCCCCGGGGCCAAATGGAGTCCCGTACAAAGTGTATAAGAACGCACCAGACGTCCTGAGGTTCCTCTGGGGGCTTATGAGAACAGCTTGGCAGAAGAAGATAATACCCAAAGTGTGGCGTAGGGCAGGCGGGGTCCTGATCCCTAAGGAGAAGGATGCAGTGAACATCAGCCAATTCCGCCCAATCTCCTTACTGAATGTCGAGGGTAAAATCTTCTTTAGGGTCATTGCCCAGAGGATGGCCGAGTACCTGCAAAGGAATGCGTACGTCGATACATCTGTACAAAAACAGGAATATCAGGGTTCTCTGGCTGCTTGGAACATTCCAGCAAGATCTGGCACCAGATCCAAATGGCCAAGGTGGAGAAAAGGGACCTCCATGTAGTCTTCCTCGACCTCGCCAATGCATTTGGCTCTGTGCCCCATGAACTCCTGTGGTCTGCCTTCAGATTTTTCCACATACCGGACACCATCACAAACCTGGTGAAGTCGTACTTCCAGGATCTGCAGTTCTGCTTCACCACCTCAGAGTTCACCACCTCATGGCAGTGCCTGAATGTAGGTATAATGGCGGGATGTACCATTTCTCCGTTGGCATTCACAATGGCAATGGAGGTTATCATCAGATCCTCAAAATGGGTTGTTGGTGGACAGCGAGTCGACTCTGGTTTCCGCCTCCCTCCACTCAGAGCCTACATGGACGACATTACAACATTGACCACCACTGTCCCATGCACCAGGAGACTGCTCAGAAAACTCGAGGAGAACATCAGCTGGGCCCGTATGAAGATTAAACCATCCAAGTCACGCAGCATCTCGATTGTGAAGGAGTACTCTCTGACCTGAAATTCTTCATCGGAGATGACCAAATCCCAACGGTGTCTGAGCAGCCGGTAAAAGCCTTGGAAGGTGGTATGATGCAAGCCTGAAGGATAAAGACCAGGTGCAACAGCTGCACAAAGACATCAGTAGTAGCCTACAGTCCATCGACAACACCCAGCTACCTGGAAAGTTAAAGGCCTGGTGTCTGCAGTTTGGTCTCCTACCCTGGGTGTTGAGGCCCATAGCACTGTATGAGGTTCCAATCTCAACAGTGGAGAAGATGGAAAGAGGAGTCACAGGCTACTTAAAGAAGTGGCTCGGAGTTCCACGATGCCTTACCACCATAGGCCTCTATGGAGATGGTGTCCTCAAGCTGCCCCTCACCAGTCTAACAGAGGAATTCAAGTGTGCAAAAACCAGGCTCCAGATGACACTGAATGAATCTCAAGACCCAGTGGTGAGCAACAACGCGCCGACCTTGGCAACTGGGCGCAAATGGAGGCCAGGAAAAGCAGTCCAGGAGGCAACAGCAGCCCTCAGACATGCTGACATTGTGGGTCATGTTCAGCAAGGGAGAGGAGGCCTTGGGCTATAACTAGCCGTGCTGCTTGGAGTAAGGCCACTGCACCAGAGCGGCGGAAGATGGTAGTGCAGGAAGTACGCCATCAGGAGGAGGCTGCAAGGTGGGCCAAGACAGTCTCTCTTGCCAAACAGGGACAGTGGACTCGATGGGACAGTGTGGAGAAGAGGAAGATCAGCTGGAAGGATCTGTGGGCCATGGAAGCGAGGCGGTTGAGCTTTTCCATCAGAGCAACATATGACGTCCTTCCAACACCAGTTAATCTTCACCAATGGTATGGTGAAGATCCGGACTGTGCCCTCTGTTCCATGCCAGCCAACCTCAGGCACATTCTCACAGGGTGTAAAACAAGCCTCACCCAAGGACGCTACACTTGGCGTCACAACCAAGTCCTTAAAAACCTTGCGTCCGCCCTGGAGGACAAGCGAGCTGCCACCAACTCCCTACCACCCACAGCAGCATCACACTCCTTACGGACAAACTTTGTCCGCGAAGGGGCTAAACCACCGAAGAGCGGCTCTACACCATTAGAGCGAGACCAGCTGCGCTTGGCCCGCGACTGGAAAATGCTAGCTGACATTGGCCGGCAACTTGTGTTTCCTCCGGAGATCGCAACCACCACCCTAAGACCTGACATGGTGCTCTGGTCCCGTTCACTCAATAAGGTCTTCATCATTGAGCTCACAGTACCCTGGGAAAACTCAGTAGATGAGGCTTATGAGCGAAAACATCTGCGCTATGCTGATCTAGCTGCCGAAGCACGGCATCATGGCTGGAACACAGAAGTCCGACCAGTGGAGGTGGGCTGCAGAGGTTTTGTGGCAACATCTACAACCAGACTGCTTAGAGACCTGGGAATTAAGGGCCAGAGCCAGCGTTCGGCAATCAAAGCTGTATCAGAGGCGGCAGAAGGCAGCAGTCAGTGGCTCTGGATGAAGAGGAAAGACCCCAGCTGGGCCCCGAAGTGAGAGGGCCAGGAGGTATGCGGTCAACAATGCTTGACTCAGGGAGGAGGACGCCCCTGCCATGCATAGTCCCATGGGATGTTGGCTATCAACAACAAGGCAACTCCTATGACTAATTGGGAATGGGACGCAAGCGTAGGATTGATCACCCTGTCGCTGGCCGCCTTTGGGGAGGGTGTATAGTGTGAAAGGCCGAAACACCCTAGGAACCAAAGGTACACTACTGACGATGCGCTCCCCAAATTTCACCACGCTCACTGTTCATTAACTCTTGGAAGTGCTTGCACAAAGGATAGTAACATCTCATCCTCTGTTCTTGGAATCTTGGCAAGTCGGTTAGGACACCTACTTTGTGCATGACACAAGTATTTTTTCCAACAATTGTTTACAAACATATAATTTAATGTATCACCAGTGGGTCAGAAGTTTACATACACTAAGTTGACTGTGCCTTTAAACAGCTTGGAAAATTCCAGAAAATGATATTGTGGCTTTAAAAGCTTCTGATAGGCTAATTGACATCACTTGAGTCATTTGGAGGTGTACCCATGGATGTATTTCAAGGCCTACCTTCAAACTCATTGCCTCTTTGCTTGACATCATGGGAAAATCAAAAGAAATCAGCCAAGACCTCAGCCAAGACCTCAGACCTTCACAAGTCTGGTTCATCCTTGGGAGCAATTTCCATACACCTGAAGGTACCACGCTCATCTGTACAAACAATAGTACGCAAGTAAAAACACCATGGGACCATGCATCTGTCATACCGCTCAGGAAGGAGACACATTCTGTCTCCTAGAGATGAACGTACTTTGGTGTGACAAGTGCAAATCCCAAATCAACAATCAAAAGACCTTGTGAAGATGCTGGAGGAAACAGGTACAAAAGTATCTATATCCACAGTAAAACGAGTCCTATATCGACATAACTTGAAAGGCCGCTCAGCAAGGAAGAAGCCACTGTTCCAAAACCGCCATAGATAATCCAGACTACGGTTTGCAACTGCACATGGGGACAAAGATCGCACTTTTTGGAGAAATGTCCTCTGGTCTGATGAAACGAAAATAGAACTGTTTGGCCATAATGACCATTGTTATGTTTGGAGGGAAAAGGGGGAGGCTTGCAAGCCAAAGACCACCATCCCAACCGTGAAGCATGGGGGTGGCAACATCATGTTGTGGGGGTGCTTTGCTGCAGGAGGGACTGGTGCACTTCACAAAATAGATAGCATCATGAGGGAGGAAAATAATGTAGATATATTGAAGCATCATCTCAAGACATCAGTCAGGAAGTTAAAGCTTGGTCGCAAATGGGTCTTCCAAATGGACAATGACCCCAAGCATACTTCCAAAGTTGTGGTAAAATGGCTTAAGGACAACAAAGTCAAGGTATTGGAGTGGCCATCACAAAGCCCTGACCTCAGTCCTATAGAAAATGTGTGGGCAGAACTGAAAAAGTGTGTGCGAGCAAGGAGGTTGACAAACCTGACTCAGTTACACCAGCTCTGTCAGGAGGAATGGGCCCAAATTCACCCAACTTATTATGGGAAACTTGTGGAAGGCTACCTGAAACGTTTGACCCAAGTTAGACAATTTAAAGGCAATGCTACCAAATATTAATTGAGTGTATGTAAACTTCTGACCAACTGGGAATGTGATGAAAGAAATACAAGCTGAAATTAATCATTCTCTCTACTATTATTCATTCTTAAAATGAAGTGGTGATCCTAACTGACCTAAAACAGGGAGTTTTTACTTAGATTAAATGTCAGGAATTGTGAAAAACTGAGTTGTATTTGGCTAAGGTGTATGTAAACTTCTGACTTCAACTGTATTTGATCTCCCAAACACTGTTTTATGACTCCATTATTTTTTAGATATCACTCCATTGAAAGATGTATCAATCTCCCTATTATCACAGATCCATGTTAAAATTCACTTCCTCATCCTATCAATCACTGATATTTGCACCGGCATCAGAGTTTTGTGTGTAATGGACGGAGGTTGGTAGGGATCAGTAGTGTCAGAGAGAGGCACTATTCCGCCGGTCTCTCTGGATCCCAGAAGGTCGCAGGCTCTCCTCCTCCTTTCCTTCTCTTCCCCTCTTCCATTCCTGCTCCTCTTCCATTCCTGCTCCTCTTCCATTCCTGCTCCTCTTCCATTCCTGCTCCTCTTCCATTCCTGCTCCTCTTCCATTCCTGCTCCTCTTCCATTCCTGCTCTGAGGGGAGCATGGAACTAATATGGCAAACGAATGATCGCAGAGAGAGAGAGAGAGAGAGAGAGAGAGAGAGAGAGAGAGAGAGAGAGAGAGAGAGAGAGAGAGAGAGAGAGACAGAGACAGAGACAGAGACAGAGAGAGAGACAGAGAGAGAGACAGAGACAGAGACAGAGACAGAGACAGAGACAGAGACAGAGAGAGAGAGACAGAGACAGAGACAGAGACAGAGACAGAGACAGAGAGAGAGAGAGAGAGAGAGAGACATATTCCCTCCTTTAGTAGTACCACCTCCTCCTTTATTTAACCTGTTTTCTATACAGTAGACTTTCCAGTGGAATATTTGAATGTGTTGAATTGTAAAGGGTACAGTGCTGAATGTGTGTCCAAGCTAAAGCCCATATTTCCGTCATAACTTGTCATCATAAGCAAACAGGATTGTGGGCAGGGTGTGTGCTGTTTCTTGACAACATATGAAAAGCTGATGACTTGTCTGTCTGTTTTGTGCGATGTGTGGATGTATTTGTGCAGATGTGTTTCTGTGTCTTGCGTGTGTACATGGGTACGTGCATTGTGTGTGTGTGTCAGTCTCTTCTCCTCTGGCTTTAATAATTTGTTGACCGAGGCCGTAGACAGAACCCAGTGTTGATCCACCCCTGCAGCTAGCCCACGCTAATCTGTGTGCGCTGTGTGTGTGTGCGTGTCTGTGTACGTGCATGTGTGTCCCGCTACGCTTACTAACGAGTCAAAGGAAATAGTCTCTCTGCACTGTAATGACAAAGAACATGTTGTCCCGACTGCTCAATTCAAAACAGAAAAAGTCATGCCACCCAAAACAATCTATGAGAGAAAGAAAGTATAACAGCCAGAGCAGAAAAACTTCAGAGAAAGGCAAAAAGAGAAACCAGAAAGCTCATCGGCACAAGAAACTTCGACTTTGAGATATTTCAAATGTGTGTTTATTATTTTCACGAGGCAGGGGGGGTCACGATTGAATGGCAGAATCACAGTTTGTTTGTTTATCTGTTTTAACACGAATTCCTCATTAAAACCGGTCTGAGACGGCAGGAGACCTTTGATAAGAAGCGGCACAGTGTTTGCTTTACTTCTTCCACCATGCTGTCTTCTGGCTCCGCCTGCTCAGCCTACTGTTTTTGTTGGCTACAGACACCAGGAGACTATTGATTTGGCTTGAGAACATGTATAATTTTTGTATAATTTTCATAAAATGATCATTATCTATGTGAAGATTTATAATTCCAACACCATTTATAATCCACTGCATGAGAATATTAAGTGCTTGGTCAGGAGCTAAAAAGCCCAAAGGTTGGTGAAATAGAGTTACGAAACACTACCACCACCTCCCCCTTTGCCCTGGACTCTCCTCTCTCTCACATCAAATGCTGATCCCTTTCATCGAATTACTTCACGTGTGGTTTGTGCATGTGCATGTGCATGTGTGTGTGGACGTGTTTAACTATACGTGTGGGAACCAGAAGTCCCCACAAGAATAGTAAACAAACAAAAATGTGACCAACTGGGAACACCACAAGGTCAAATGCTATTTCTAGGTTTAAGGTTAGAATCAGTGTTAGAATTAGTTTAGGTTTAGGGTTACGGTTAAGGTTAGGTTTTGGGGTTAAGGTTAGAGTTAGGGAAAACAGGGTTTTGAATGGGACTGAATTGTCCACACAGGTCCACTTGTTCAATCACTGGGGGTACCACAGACGGCATTATATCCAAAATGAGTTTGCTGATTAGGAACCTGTCCCCTCGCATCCGTATATTCCAGGGATCCTGATTTATGATATAATAATATAATAATAATAATATAATAATATAATATAATAATATTTATGAGTGCCCAACCCAGGAAATACCACAGACCTGAATCTCATCAGCCCTTTAAACTTTGGAGATTGATTACTTTGTTACTTCATTACGCTGGCTCAAGTGTCTCTCTTACACTCATTGTCTCTCTGTTTATATCACTCTCCTTCTCACCACTCTCTCCATTCGTCCCCAGTCTCCCTGTTTCTCTACCCTCTTTATCTCCTTCTCTTCACGCCTCACCGTCCATTATTTTCTTCAGCCTTCTGTTCCTATCTTTCCTCTCTTTAGACAAATCTTTCTCTCCTCTGGTTTGAAACCTTCAACCACAAAGCTTGCTAACTCATAGATGCAGTCATGTTAGCTACAATGGCTATCTAACCAGGGAGCTTGCTAGTCCATCAGTTTCACCTGTTAACTGTGCATATGTAACAGACAGAGGTATTAGTCCTTGTCTATCTGACCCTGCATTCGAAACCCTTGTCAACAACAACTCAATTGTTATTGTTGGGGTGGCAGGTAGCCTAGTGGTTAGAGCATTGGGTCAGTAACCAAAAGGTTGCTAGATCAAATCCCTGAGCTGACAAGGTAAACATCTGTTGTTCTGATAGTTAACCCACTGTTCCTAGGCCATCATGGTAAATAAGAATTTGTTCTTAACTGACTTTCCTAGTTAAAATAATTCAACCATACTGCAAGATGCTAGCTGTTGACATTTAGATCTCAGGGCGAGTGACGTCACCACACTAACCAATGCTTCAGTAACCTGCTAGCTCCCATCTGCTTTTGTAAAGACTGACACTGGAGAAGAGAAGCAGGTACGGGGAGTCAACATTTAATTGGAACAGACATGAAAACCGGGTAATACACAGACGCGGGGAACGGAACTGAGGAACAGACAGATATAGGGGAGGTAATGACATGGGTGATTGAGTCCAGGTGAGTCCAATAATCGCTGATGTGCATGACGAGGAAAGGCAGGCGTGCGTAATGATGGTGGCAGGGGTGCGTAATGCTGGGGAGCCTGGCGCCTTCGAGTACCAGGTAGGAAGAGCGGGAGCAGGCATGACAGCTTTACCTGTTTTATTTCATACCTGTCCTCTCCATGTGGGTTCAATAATCCAATAGAGTATTCCCGGTATTCAGTATTCCCCACCCATTAAGTGTTCACTCTATCATAGAGGGTTTGATCATTAGTACAGATCAGATCAGATCAATCCTATGAGCCGATTCATATGACATCCATGGTTTCTGCCGTGGAAATTTTGTACAGAGAGAGACTTGGTAATTTCTTCAAACAATCATCTTTATTTCATTAATTATTTCAATACTGAAACCGTCGACCCTACAGTCTTGACTGTTGGGCCGACAGCCTACCCTTTACAGACATTGCACAGTTTATATAGCTGATACCCAGAATGCTTGGTTCCACCCCTCCCATATAGATTTGGGGGGAACCAGAAGCCACTTTGGGTTCATCCTCTGGTCATCTGCCACTGGTTGTTTCCCAAATGCCAGGATAATTAGGAATACTGAGGCCTTTGTTCTGTTCCTCCAGGCTCTCTCTATCTCGGTGACACCAATCACATCTGATCTATGTAATGCCAGCTGTAGGTTTTTTTTTAAATCACCAAGCCATCACTTAATCAGGTGCCAGCCCAAGCTCCATAAAGACTCCTCTCAGTTAACTCAGAAAGGGAGAGAGTCCTAAGAACCTTACTCTATATCATAAAACATCCATTTGATGCATGAAGATAACATAATCTTGTAATCCTGCTACCACACTTCAATGACCTTGACTGCTGGCTTATCCTGGTGGATATATAAATAGGTGGGGTGATATAGAGTATGTGATGTGTAGATGAGATGTTGGGGCAGCAGGGTAGCCTAGTGGTTAGAGTGTTGGACTAGTAACCTGAAGGTTGCGAGTTCAAACCCCCCAGCTGACAAGGTACAAATCTGTCGTTCTGCAGACGGCCTGTTCCTAGGCCGTCATTGAAAATAAGAATTCGTTCTCAACTGACTTGCCTGGATAAAAAAGTAATGGTGAGATGGGAGTCATGGGAGGTTGACAAATTCAAAGGTATGTTAAGAAGTTAAGGTCCTGAAATCAAAAGACTCAAGAGACTTTTCTTGTTAGAGCCTCACGTGGCGAGCTTCTAGGTTCTCCTGTAATAGCACTGGTAGTCACCTGTGACAGAGTGGTTCTGGGTACTGAGATTATGGCGTTGGTGACTGGAGCTTCAGTATTGTAGAGGTCACTGATTTGAGGTTGTGGAACAAGGATAGTGGTGCGTGGCTTGTTCTCCGCTGGGTGTCATTCATTTACATTTTGTGTTTTCTCATTATCTTAAAGTAAAAAATACCTGGTTGAGCTGAGTGGGTTATGAGTGTTAGTTAGAAACTATGCAGGTGTTTGTCACTGACCCACCTGAGTATATAAATACATTAGCTACCCATTCGATCTGATAGTGTCATCTGTGTGCATCTCAGCTACTTGCACTGTAGGTAGGAAGAGATCTCCATAGCCAGCAGTTCTACAGGAAAAATGCAGGTGGCTGGAAGGTAGTCAGACAAATGTGTCAGTGCTTCATAACTGAAGAGTAATAACTAACTACAGTATGTGGTCCAGCTCCTTCTGCACTGTGCATAGACCGAGAGAGACACCGGGACACACCGTTTCAAAGACTGATTCTTCTCCTCTGTTCTCACTCTGACTGACTTCTGCAGAGAGCGAGAAGAGAGGGAAAGAGAGAAGAGGTGTCTCACGTCAGACTTTTTTTTCATCACGACACAGATTCATAGTGGGAGACAAAATGGTGTCCCCAGACTGATTTGGCAGCTCACATTGTTAGAGCCCAAACCACCTTTCTTTCTCTCTCTCCCTCTCTCCCTGGCCTTGGTAACTGGAATTTTCCTGAGCATATTTCTTCTTGACCAAAACTCTGGTTCCTCCCTCTAGTAAGTGCCTAAAATTGTTTTTCCTTGGTCTGGTCATGTGATCAGGAAAACCCCCTGACCCCATCACGCTCTGGCTCTGAGTGAGCCCTACTCTGCATAGCGTTTTTTACATCATTGTTTATGTATGTAATTCTTATTATTATTTATACAACTTTACATTTATTTATGTAGCCAAGTGGTAAACACATAGCTTGTATTCATTACAGTATCGCCACAAAGTCATAAACCCCAGCCATTTAAAAATGTGTCTTCAAATTTGACTTTAAACTCTAAAAACTTAACCCTAACCTTAACCACACTGCTAACCTTGTGCCTAACGCTAACCGCTAACCCTAACCTTAAAATAAGACCAAGTAGGAGGCCCCGGCCTCTGGGTCTTCTCCTGAGTCATGACAATTGGGCTGTATGTACAAATTATTTATGGATATTTGGCCATTTGAATTATATACACTATGGCGTTGGTTGGTGGTCACTTAGGAAAACTGAGTATAAATCAGGGATGTTGTGCTGCCGGGCACACAGGAGCGACGGATCAATGTCTCGCAAGATCACCGAATGAATGATTAATTAGTATTCTGCATAACAGCCTGAATATAATAGCATACTAGAATGTTGCCGTCAGACCAAAAACACCACATGTTTTATGAGATCATAGGATAATTGTGCTCTGATGGAAACAATACCGGTAGGCTAGTCTGCTCAAAAGAGTATTTACTCACATCATTCAAGAAGATCTAAATGTATATTCTCATGAAACTGAGTGGGACCAAATGGTTATGTTTGACATTCAGATGCAGCGTGGCCATTTCACCCGTAAAAACAAGAAGAATTATCATTCCATGATCTCGCCATCACGGTTGACAACTCCATTGTGTCCTCCTCCCAGAGCGCTAAGAACCTTGGCGTGATCCTGGACAACACCCTGTCGTTCTCAACTAACATCAAGGCGGTGGCCCGTTCCTGTAGGTTCATGCTCTACAACATCCGCAGAGTACGACCCTGCCTCACACAGGAAGCGGCGCAGGTCCTAATCCAGGCACTTGTCATCTCCCGTCTGGACTACTGCAACTCGCTGTTGGCTGGGCTCCCTGCCTGTGCCATTAAACCCCTACAACTCATCCAGAACGCCGCAGCCCGTCTGGTGTTCAACCTTCCCAAGTTCTCTCACGTCACCCCGCTCCTCCGCTCTCTCACTGGCTTCCAGTTGAAGCTCGCATCCGCTACAAGACCATGGTGCTTGCCTACGGAGCTGTGAGGGGAACGGCACCTCAGTACCTCCAGGCTCTGATCAGGCCCTACACCCAAACAAGGGCACTGCGTTCATCCACCTCTGGCCTGCTCGCCTCCCTACCACTGAGGAAGTACAGTTCCCGCTCAGCCCAGTCAAAACTGTTCGCTGCTCTGGCCCCCAATGGTGGAACAAACTCCCTCACGACGCCAGGACAGCGGAGTCAATCACCACCTTCCGGAGACTCCTGAAACCCCACCTCTTTAAGGAATACCTAGGATAGGATAAGTAATCCTTCTCACCCCCCTTTAAGATTTAGATGCACTATTGTAAAGTGACTATTCTACTGGATGTCATAAGGTGAATGCACCAATTTGTAAGTCGCTCTGGATAAGAGCGTCTGCTAAATGACTTAAATGTAATGTAAATGTAAATTCACAATTGACTGTGATGGTCAATAATTTTTTTTTCAAAATTAGGTAGGCGTAATTTGATGTTTGAGGGTATTAAAAATACAAACACTTATTCAAGTCAATGTGTGTAGGCATAGGCAGCTGTTAAATTGGGATGATGCGTTGGATGAAGCTGACATGTGGAATTGTTTTAAGATGGTCATTTTGAATACATTTTTATTTTTTGGCCTTTAGGACAATAGCCCATGGAAACGCATTCATATTCATAAAATGGACCAAACTACCTCAATACTGCCATTCATTTCTATGGGTAACCTTCAGACGAGTCCCGTGACACTTGTGGGGACTTAGACGCCATTGTGTTCATGAGAGTCTCCCGTTTCAACAGTGGGCTATTAGTTTGTAGATGAAACGGTTCAGACGCTACAAACAGAAGTTGGCACATCAGAGTTAACGCCTTCGGGACGAATCCCGTGGGGCGTGTCGGGGGGTCGTAGAGCAAAACGGAGACAAAAATCGTGAGTCTAATCTTTTATATTAGTGTGAATGGCAAACTTTTTGGACGCTACAGATGTTTTCAGGAGAAAAAAGATTTTTGGGATGTGAACTAATATCTCTACCCTAAACTGACAGATATTGATTTTTTCTTATGTTACTCAGATTGACGCACGTGTGTCTTAAGTGTACTTTATGATCAGAATTATTGTCTATATTATCTGTGGGGTTTATTAAGTGGGTAGATAACATTACAAAGTCATTTTGATATTGTTTGGGATGATTTTACCCTATTTTCTTCGAAAAGAAAACCCGAATGCCAATCGTTTTATTAAAACGGCCGGCACCGGTTAATTTACATGCTTCCGAGGCACCGGTTAATTTAAATGCTTCCGAGGCACCGGTTCATTTAAATGCTTCCGAGGCACCGGTTCATTTAAATGCTTCCGAGGCACCGGTTCATTTAAATGCTTCCGAGGCACCGGTTCATTTAAATTCTTCCGAGGCACCGGTTAATTTAAATGCTTCCGAGGCACCGGTTCATTTAAATGCTTCCGAGGCACCGGTTCATTTAAATGCTTCCGAGGCACCGGTTCATTTAAATGCTTCCGAGGCACCGGTTCATTTACATGCTTCCGAGGCACCGGTTCATTTAAATTCTTCCGAGGCACCGGTTCATTTACATGCTTCCGAGGCACCGGTTCATTTACATGCTTCCGAGGCACCGGTTCATTTACATGCTTCCGAGGCACCGGTTCATTTACATGCTTCCGAGGCACCGGTTCATTTACATGCTTCCGAGGCACCGGTTCATTTACATGCTTCCGAGGCACCGGTTCATTTACATGCTTCCGAGGCACCGGTTCATTTACATGCTTCCGAGGCTGCCTCCAATCTTTAAAATGATTCATTCTATATCTAGAGGACTCCTGGTAGCTCCAGGAGTGAGACGTATCATGTTTGTCTTTATCTGTTGTTTTGGTAAGCAGTGGCGATATTGGATTGGCAGTGGTTTCACCTGTTTTCTGA
Organism: Oncorhynchus keta; assembly: GCF_023373465.1. Classification (NCBI taxonomy): domain Eukaryota; kingdom Metazoa; phylum Chordata; class Actinopteri; order Salmoniformes; family Salmonidae; genus Oncorhynchus; species Oncorhynchus keta. The sequence continues at coordinate 41,961,196 of NC_068426.1, forward strand.
CTTCCTTGTTAGGATCAATCTCAGTATGCTTCATTCTATATCAAACCAAATTTTATTGGTCACATACACATGGTTAGCAGATGTTAATGCGAGTGTAGTGAAATGTTTGTGCTTCTAGTTCCGACTATGCAGTATTACCTAACAAGTAATCTAACAATTTCACAACAGCTACCTTATACACACAAGTGTAAAGAAATGAATAAGAATATGTACATATAAATATATGGATGAGCGATGGCCGAACGGCATAGGCAAGATGCTGTAGATGGTATATATAGTATATATATAAATGAAATGAGATGAGTAATGTAGGGTATGTAAACATTATATAAAGTGGCATTGTTTAAAGTGAATATTGATACATTTATTACATCCAATTTTTAATTATTAAAATGGCTAAAGATTTGAGTCAGTATGTTGGCAGCAGCCACTCAATGTTAGTGATAGCTGTTTAGCAGTCTGATGGCCTTGAGATAGAAGCTGTTTTTCAATCTCCCGGTCTCAGCTTTGATGCACCTGTACTGACCTTGCCTTCTGGATGATAGCGGGGTGAACAGGCAGTGGCTCGGGTGGTTGTTGTCCTTGATGATCTTCTTGGCCTTACTGTGACATCGGGTGGTGTAGGTGTCCTGGAGGGCAGGTAGTTTGCGTTGTGCAGATCTCATTACCCTCTGGAGAGCCTTGCGGTTGTGGGCGGTGCAGTTGCTGGACCAGGTGGTGATGCAGCCCGACAGGATGCTCTTGATTGTGCATCTGTAAAGGTTTGTGAGTGTTTTTGGTGACAAGCCGAATTTCTTCAGCCTCCTGATTTTGAAGAGGTGCTGCTGCGCCTTCTTCACCACGCTGTCTGTGTGGAGGGACCATTTCAGTTTGTCCGTGATGTGTACGCCGAGGAACTTAAAAATGTCCACCTTCTCCACTACTGTCCCATCAATGTGGATAGGGGAGTGGATAGGGGAGTGCTCCCTCTGCTGTTTCAAGTCCACGATCATCTCCTTTGTTTTGTTGACGTTGAGTGTGATAGCTAGAGAAGTCCTGATATTGCCAGGAGTGATAAGTATAATGTTTGGCTTTATCTGTTGTCTAGTACTGTCTTCTTACTAGCTGGGGCCATCTGCTTTAAGTGCGATGTGTCTTCCCAGTAGCCTTATTGGTGTGTGACTGCTATTAACTTGCAGATGGTTGTTGAAACAACGAGGATTAAGGGGCAGGGCAATTAGCAAGGCAATTAGCAAATAGTATCAGTACCTCAGTCTCTCCTGTTTTCTCAGCGACGGCCAAGATAGTGGCGGTCTGGTCACAAAACAAATTCCTTCGTCAAAAGAAACGCTGTTCTACCAAGTTACTTGAGGAAGGAAAGCGAGGAAGGCTCCACATCACATCACTCTCTCACTTGAGTATCTTACCTAGTTATTTTCAGATTCTCATTTTGCACTTTTGTAGCTTTGACAACTGTGGACAGTGCCTTCGGAAAGTATTCAGACCCTTTGACTTTTTCAACATTTTGTTAAGTTACAGCCTTAAAAAAATGGATTAAAAAAAAGTTTCAATCAGCAACAATACCCCATAATGACAAAATGAACAACTTCTTTTGAAATTTTTGCAAATGTAATTCAATAGAAAGCAGATACGTTATTTACATAAGTATTCAGACCCTTTGCTATGAGACTCTAAATTGAGCTCAAGTGAACCTGTTTCCATTGATCATCCTTGAGCTGTTTCTTCAACTTGATTAGAATTCACCTGTGGTCAATTCAATTGATTGGACATGATTTGGTAAGGCACTCGCCTGTCTATATAAGGTACCACAGTTGACAGTACATGTCAACTGGGGCGGCAGCGTAGCCTAGTGGTTAGAGCGTTGGACTAGTAACCGGAAGGTTGCGAGTTCAAACCCCTGAGCTGACAAGGTACAAATCTGTCGTTCTGCTCCTGAACAGGCAGTTAACCCACTGTTCCCAGGCCGTCATTGAAAATAAGAATATGTTCTTAACTGAAAAGTTAAAATTAAAAGAGCAAAAACCAAGCCATGAGGTTGAATAAAGTTTCCGTAGAGCTCCGAGACAGGATTGTGTCGAGGCACAGATCTGGGGAAGGGTAACAAAAAATATCTGCAGCATTGAAGGTCCCAAGGACACAGTGGCCGACATTATTCTTAAATGGAAGAAGTTTGGAACCACCAAGACCCCTCCTAGAGCTGGCTGCCCGGCCAAACTGAGCAATCAGAGGAGAAGGGCCTTGGTCAGGAAGGTGACCAAGAACCCGATGGTCACTCTGACAGAGCTTCGGAGTTCCTCTAAGGATATGAGAGAACCTTCCAGAAGGACAACCCTCTCTGGAGCACTCCACCAATCAGGCCTTAATGGTAGAGTGGCCAGGCGGTAGCCACTCCTCAGTAAAAGACAGCCTGCTTGGAGCTTGCCAAAAGGCAACTAAACACACTCAGACCATGAGAAACCATATGAGAAACAATATTCTCTGGTCTGATTGAACTATTTGGCCTGAATGCCAAGCGTCACGACTGGAGGAAACCTGGCACCATCCCTACGGTGAAGCATGGTCTTGGCAGTATCATCCTAATGGTATGTTTTTCAGCAACAGGTACTGGGAGACTAGTCGGGATCAAGGAAAAGATTAATGGAGCAAAGTACAGAGAGAAACATGATGAAAACCTGCTCCAGAGCGCTCAGGACCTCAGATTGAGGTGAAGGTGCACCTTCCAACAACCAGCCAAGACAACACAGGAGTGGCTTCGTGACAAGACTCTGAATATCCTTGAGTGGCCCAGCCAGAGCCCAGACTTGAACCCGTTCGAACATCTCTGGAGAGACCTGAAAATCGTTGTGCAGCGACACTCCCCATCCAATCTGACAGAGCTTGAGAGGATCTGTGGAGAATAATGGGAGAAACTCCTCAAAAACACGTGTGCCAAGCTTGAAGCATTATACACAAGTGAATCAAGGCTGTAATTTCTGTCAAAGGTGCTTCAAAGTACTGAATAAAGTGTCTTAATATTTATGTAAATGTGATATCAGTTTTTTTTATTTTTAATACATATGCAAAAAGTTCTAAAAAACTGGTTTTTGCTTTGTCATTATGGGGTATTGTGTGCAGATTTATGAGAGGAAAAAGAATTTAATACATTTTAGAATAAGGCTGTAATGTAACAAAATGTGGAAAAAGTCAAGGGGTCTGAATACTTTCTGAATGCACTGTATATTTCAGCTTGGATATCGTCCCACCACCTCAAGATCAAGCTCAACAAGATGGGGCTGCTCTTCCTCTCTGGGAAAGCCTGCCCACTCAAATACCTCTCCATCACAGTTGACAACTCCACAGTGTCCCCCTCCCTGTGTGCAAATAACCTTGGTGTGACCCTGGACAACACCCTGTCATTCTCTGCAAACATGAAAAAGTGTTTCGTTCCTGTAGGTTCATGCTCTACAACATCCGTAGAGTACGACCCTACCTCACACAGGAAGTGTCTCAGGTCCGAATCCAGGCACTTGATCACGGTTGTTCACGGTTGACAACTCCACTGTGTCCTCCTCCCAGAGCGCTAAGAACCTTGGCGTGATCCTGGACAACACCCTGTCGTTCTCAACTAACATCAAGGCGGTGGCCCGTTCCTGTAGGTTCATGCTCTACAACATCCGTAGAGTACGACCCTACCTCACACAGGAAGTGTCTCAGGTCCGAATCCAGGCACTTGTCATCTCCTGTGTGGACTACTGTAACTTGCTGTTGACTGGGCACCTCGCTTGTGCCATCAAACCCCTGCAACTTATCCAGAATGCTGCAGCCCGCCTGTTGTTCAACCTTCCCAAGTTCTCCCATGTCACCCCGCTCCTCCACACTCCTCCGCTGGCTTCCAGTCAAAGCTCGCATCCACTACCAGACCATAGTACTTGCCTCTGGAGCAGCAAGAGAAACTGCCCCTCTCTTGTTGATCATTGCTAGACAGCCATTTTGAAGTATTGCTATAGATTTTCAAGACAATTTAAATCAAAACTGTAACTAGGCCACTCAGGAACATTCAATCTTGTCTTGGTAAAAAAAACTCCAGTTTATATTTGGCCTTGTGTTTTAGGTTATTGTCATGCTGAATGATGAATTGTCCCCCAGTGTCTGTTGGAAAGCAGACTGAACCAGGTTTTCCTCTAAGATTTTGCCTGTTCTTTTTCCATCGTAAAAAAAAAATCCCTAGTCCTCGTTGATGACAAGCATACCCATAACATGATGCAGCCACCACCATGCTTGACAAAATATGAAGCGTGGTACTCAGTGATGAGTTGTTGAATTTACCCCAAACATAGTTTGTATTCAGGACGTAAAGTTAATTTCTTTGCAGTTTTACTTTAGTGTCTTATTGCAAACAGGATGTATATTTGGAATATTCTGTACATGTGTCCTTTTCCATGCTGTTTTTTAGGATTGTGGAGTAACTACACTGTTGTTGATCCATCCTCAGTTCTCTACTATCACAACCATTAAACCCTGTAACTGTTCTACAGTCACCTTACAAGCTCCTACTTTGCTGATAGCTACTTTATATAAATGTATTTACGATGACATGTGGTTGTCTCACCTAGATGTCTTAAGATTAATGCACTAACTGTAAGTCACTCTGGCTAAATAACTAAAATGTAAAATGTTCCTTAAGGCACAGTATCTGGTATTAGTGTTTGATACTTTTGATCTGGGGTATATTTGGGTCTTATCTGCTGCACTATATGTCCTGTGCTGGGTTTACATTCACTAGGCTACACATTTTGATTTGGGAGGATACAAAACCTCACTCCTTCATTCCAAACAAACGAGGTGATACGGGCAAGATGCCGGCTCATTAGCCAGGGGGAAACAACTCCAGTTAATGAAAATAATTTGCTGTTATCGTGGCCGCTTCTGCCACGGTCAGCCAAACGTTACTGGGGGGAGTTCTGTTCAGCGGCTGCCTGCCACTCTCTCACTGGCGACACCTATACCCTCCAGTGCTGCCGTTTCTCAGGCCAATTAGTGACAGGAGGAGGACAGCTAAAGGCTTACAACTAAATTCAAATGCTGCGCTTCGACCCGCACTCTAATTTATGATCCTGCTTCTGAGGGTGGGAGGAGAAGGAGAAGAAGAATTGAACAAAAGCGTGCTGAGGAAAAAGAAAAGAAAAAGAGTGCTTGTTGGGCTCGGGAGAGTGGAAGTAGATGCATGCACTGAATATTGAGTCATTTTGTAATTAGCGAGAATCAAGAAAGCAGGTCGAGTTTGGTTGATTTTTATACTGGTGGCGTAGCCACCCGAGAGAGTGATTTGATTATGTATTTATATGAACTCACTTACACTCATTGCATAAATGAAATGGGAGCATTAGAAGCGTATGGTTAAGGTTGGAAGGCTGCCATAGTAACTATATCCCCAGTGGATAGTCTAGTCTATCAACCCTCAAATTCATACTTACACATAACCAAATATGTTAGCTTGGGTAACATACTGTATAACTACAATGGTTAAATGTCACAAGTATTATCATATTTTAATGAGAGCATGGACCTAGGCTTCATTCAACTTCATTCTGCTCTGAATCAGTGTCAGAAATTGACAACAGCCAGGCTATTGAGCAGCAACGACTACAGGACCTTTATCACCATTATTTCCATCTGAATAATTAGCACAAAAAAAATAATATGAGCACATAGCCATGTCAAAGGGAATGCACAAGCTGCATTTTGAATGCCTTCAGGGACCAGCACCTGCGGTTTCTGTGAAGGGGCGTTTGCAGGGTCCCCTAAAACAATGCACGCATTTATGATGGCAATGTTGAGCATCCCCCAAAACGTACTTCCACCATTTTCTACCTGTGCGTCCAACATTGTAATAGCTCCTCAGTTGGTCAAGATGGACAACCCTACCCGTTCTCTTGTTGTAATCCATTACAAGCACTGGAACAGATAGATATAAGTTCCTACCACTTTTAAAACAACTCCAAAACCCCTGCCCTTGCCATTGTCACTTTAGGCCAAGGCTGTGTGGTACAAGGGTGTGGTACAAGGGTGAATGGTGGGACATGGATAAGTAGGCTCCCATCTTCCTCTTCCTCTTCCCCTCCCTCCCTATGCTTCGTCCTGTCCCATTGCTTCGTCCTCTCCTTCCGCTTCGTCCTCTCCTTCCGCTTCACTCTCCTCTTGTTAGCTGGTAAACAAATATCCAACTCATCATATGAACTCCACTGCGTGTGCATCTACTATCCTAACATGACAGCTAAGCTATAAAATAGTAGGAAAACGAGGCAATGTATAGCCCTATGAACATCTTCACCTAGCAAACATGACAAACCATAACCTAAGCCCAACAGATACACACAAATTACTGTAGCCTTAATTTCGGTGGCTAGTTAGCTGGTTGTCTGTATGGCTAGCTAGTGAAAGTGACAGCGCAGCCCACATTTACCGGCACACAACTTTTCTTGCCTTATAGACTAGCTAGCTATAGACTAGCTAGCTATAGACTAGGTAGCTATAGACTAGCTAGCTATAGACTAGGTAGCTATAGACTAGGTAGCTATAGCAAGCAGCTTGAGCCGTTTCCACATGAATTACATTTGTAGAAACAAGACCAAACAGCCATCTAGTTAGCTGACTGTACTCAGCTAAATGCTGGAGCTATTTCCATGAGACAGAAAGCAATCATTCATGCATTTTGAGTAATGAATTGAAAGAAGAAAAAAAAGTCACACAAAAAAAACCTAATGACAGGGTTTGATATCTAACAGAAATAATGTTTTGGGGAAAGTAAAAATGTGATTTGCCAACCTGGTCTCAGAGCATTTCATCATGTTCTGTATGTAAATCTGATGGACTCCATTTAGTATGATATGTTACGTTTCGTATGGTATGTATTCATTTCTGGATGTCCATCACCCATTTCGTAAGATATATTACAAATCTTACATGTTACGAATTCGCTAAATGTATAATCCGTTACAACAACAAAAAAATACGTGTCATATGTTACGAATTCTAGCTAGATGGCTAATGTTAGCTCGGCTTGGGGTTAGGGTTAAGTTTAGGAGAAGAGTTAGCTAACATGCTAAAAATGTAGCAAGTAGCAAGTAGTTTCTCTAATATGCACAAATAATGTTAGCTCGGCTTAACTGGGGTTAGGGTTAAGTCTAGGAGAAGAGTTAGCTAACATTTTACATTTACATTTAAGTCATTTAGCAGGACGCTCTTATCCAGAGCGACTTACAATTGGTGCATACACCTTATGACATCCAGTGGAACAGCCACTTACAATAGTGCATCTAAATCTTTTTAGGGGGGTGAGAAGGATTACTTACCCTTACCCATGCTAAGTAGCAAGTAGTTTCTCTAATAGCACAAATTGTCCGTGATGAGATTCAAACTCGTAACCTTTGGGTTGCGAGACATTTGCAATATATGCCCACCCATTCACCCTCCTTTTATTTTCGCCTTAACCCTTTGGGGACGGCAGGGTTATTTTTGGTTCTTAACTGACTTGCCTAGTTAAATAAAGGTAAAATAAAAAAAATAAACACAAACACATAACTGAGGAAAGAGTGACCTAGCACAAGCGGTCAAATTGAGCTAACTCTTGGCTGACACCTTGTTTTGGTATAATATCTTAATCCTAACTGCATAGTTTCTGATAACCAATTATAACCAATTATATCCACAACCTCGCTTCACTCATGCCAAGGTCTCTGCATACAATATAGCTGATTACACGCACGCACCATTCAATCTGATTGCACAAACTACCTCACTTTGTTGCTTCCTTTTGTCCAGCACCCTGTTCTCATTATCCTCCGCCTCGACCAGGCTAAAACCCAAGTGTCACGATCGTTTGTAGAAATATCAGACCAAGGAGCAGCATATGTTGAGTTCCACATGTTTATTAAAGAAGAGAAACTTAGTAAAGACAAAAAAAAATTAACTAACAACAAACCGTGACTACAGAGAATGCTACGTGCACTAACTCAAAACAATATCCCATAAACACACAGGTGGAAAAAAAAAACTGCTACAACGATAGCCGGCTGCCTCTAATTAGGAATCATACCAAAACACCAACATAGAAAAAACAAACTAGAACCCCACATAGAAAATATAAACTAGACTAAACCCCTAGTCACGCCCTGACCTACTCTACCATAGAAAACAAAGGCTTTCTATGGTCAGGACGGTGACACCAGGCCATAATACTCACTGCATTTGATGAGAAATCTTCCTCGCTTGGCGACGAGGCAGGCCTCTGTAGGCTACATGTGCAGTGGTGACACTGCATGAAGAAAACGTATTTAGGATGCCACCCTTAGCCATGGTCGGCATATGAAATATATGCCACTCACTTTTTGTATGCCACTATCGTATCAAATACACTGGTATTTTTGCCTCAGGGCAGGAAACCTATCTCACACGCGCAGCACCTCAGACAGGCTAATAACAAAGCCTATTTCAGATAATAATATACTGTATATAATATAGATGATAATAATAAATATACCATTTTCAATAATACTGTAGATTATAATACTATACAATCAAACAGCAGTATAGATTGCTGGTACCGTGTGCAAAAGAACTCACGCTGTAAGGGCCGTGGTTAATATTTAGAATTTATGCGTCAATGGTTAGATAGAGAGATGTGTTTTTGCATGGGCTGCGTAGGAGGATGCATGGGATGCGTCCACCGCATCCTCCTATGGTATCCTTCCGCATCTGTGGCGGAAGGTGGCCGAGCTACAGTGGTGTTTGTCAAACGTAAGACATTGTGAAAATATTCCCCCAAAAACCTCTGTGGAAGAACGGTTTGGCCTCATAACTACGACCCCCACAAGTGTCTTGTCTTGTCTGAAGGTAACTGGTACCGGTTAAATAAACAAATAGAAGTATGGAGGGATGTTTGTGCCTACCCACTAAAAAGAAATACATGTATATATATTTTCTGAGCTTTCTTATATTTCCTAGATATACAATAGCACAGACTCTTATATTTCCTAGATATACAATAGCACAGACTCTTATATTTCCTAGATATACAATAGCACAGACTCTCCAAAACCTTGTTCCTTATGATAGATTTTTTTTGGACTGTCATTCATTTATGAATATGTTAATCAATGCATTTCTATGGGTTAAGTAGTAAAAGCCAAATTCAATATTTTATCAAATATATAGAGATTTTCTTTAGACCTAAAAGGGTCCTAAAATTCTAAAGCAAATAGCTAAACTATCCATGGACTTAAAACAATTCCATATGTTATCTTAGAACTCAGAATGGAAGATGCTGACAAGATAATGTATCCTCCATGTATACGTTTATGCCCCCCCCAGCCATTGTTGTATCTGAAAGAATTAGACTTTATATCTTCACACTTACATCACCCATCCTTCCCCCAGCCCAGCCTTCCCTCTGTCCTCTACCCATCCCTCCCCCAGCCCAGCCTTCCCTCTGTCCTCTACCTATCCCTACCCCAGCCCAGCCTTCCCTCTGTCCTCTACCCATCCTTCCCCCAGCCCAGCCTTCCCTCTGTCCTCTACCCATCCCTCCCCCAGCCCAGCCTTCCCTCTGTCCTCTACCCATCCTTCCCCCAGCACAGCCTTCCCTCTGTCCTCTACCCATCCCTCCCCCTGCCCTGTCTCTTTTTTAGCCTTGCCGCATCCTTGCCCTCTTTCTCCCCACCCCTCCCCTCCCCCTATCCCTCCCATACTCTCCTCCTCCCTCCTCTCTTCCCCCATCTCTCTCGCCAGACCTCCTGATATCGGGGTCAGTGTAATCTGGCCGTACATAATCTCAGCCTTAATCCCCTCAATCTCCCACGATTAAACACAAAAAGATGTCCCTAACAAGAGCTGGGAACAGCACAGAGGTTACGCAACTGGCCGGCACCCAGTCTATAGTCTACATTGATGGGAGGAGAGGAAGGGAGGGAGGGAGGGAGGGAGGGAGGGAGGGAGGGAGGGAGGGAGGGAGGGAGGGAGATCAGACAGAGGACAAGAAAATAAAAATAAAAGGATGATGAATAGATATTTTTTGCAGAACAATGGGTTAAGGGTTTATCAGGGGCTAAAGCGTTAAATCAAAGGCTAACACATCTGTACTGTTATAATTCATTATATGATTCCTCCATGCCTATTTTATGGAATGGAATGTTAAGACATAACCTTGTAATAACCCTAGTCTCTCAGGAATGGAGTCATTGCTTATTGAATAACTGGAGTATTGAATTGAGAGGTCAGATGGTTATTTTGAGGTTGTGTGGAGGTTGTGTGAGAGCAAAACAGTCAGAAACAGATTAAATTACATTCTATCCTGGACCATCATGCCACAGACGCTGAAAGAGGATTTTTGAAAGAGAACGACAAACTTTGTACCCCCTCGATTGCGATGGTTCAGCCACCCCTTGTGAGAGCCTTCTGTTTCGCTACAGGTAAGCACAAGGTCATAGTGCCCACCATGAGTCCCATGTCACAAACCCCCCCACAACACACACACACACACAATCGTGCACGCACGCACACCAAAACAAAACACATGCACACACCCCTTCCATACCCACCCCCAACCCACACACACTGCAGCCCCGTCCTTGCAGATAGTACAGTATAGCCTTTGAATGGCAGTGGAACAGAAAACCGGTTCCACAGTTGCATCGTTAGATCCCGTAGAACCCGGGCCTGAAGTGAGCAGCTGCCCAGGGGTTGTGACCATGTGACACTCTCTAGTTAGCCACGCTTGGTTTCCCTGGTGACAGGAACATGGCAGTAGTGACATGACAGGACAGAAAGGCCACTCTGGATCCACTCCTCAAGGACACAGGAAACCTCTGAGAGAGATGGACTCTCTGATTGGCTAAACTGGTAACTTCCCACCATGCTTCTGTTCTGGGGGAGGTGACCTTGTCTGGCTTGTTGTGTTTCCAGAACTGTTTCCCTCCCTCCCTCCCTCCCTCCCTCCCTCCCTCCCTCCCTCCCTCCCTCCCTCCCTCCCTCCCTCCCTCCCTCCCTCCCTCCCTCCCTCCCTCCCTCCCTCCCTCCCTCCCTCCCTCCCTCCCTCCCTCCCTCCCTCCCTGTCTGTCTGTCTGTCTGTCTGTCTGTCTGTCTGTCTGTCTGTCTGTCTGTCTGTCTGTCTGTCTGTCACACGCAAATATGCATGCACATACACACATTACATTCGCTGGTGCAGTAATCACAGTCGACCTTTGCCATATAGTCACTCTTATTGTATTGAGAAACATAACCAGACGGAGCAGGTTATTTTATATGACGTGAAGCTTCCGTTTCTCCTCTTTCACAAAATCTGATACCACTAGTCTTCCTACCCTTCATCTGCTCAGCAATCCATCCAGAACCATACAGAGTAAGAGAGGAGGGATTTGAGAGGGAGAGAGGAAGAGAGAGAGAGAGAGCAAGAGAGAGAGAGACAGTGGGGGAGGGGGAAGGAGAGAGGGAGGGAGGACAGAGATTCAGAGAGAGGGGGCAGAGAGAGAGACAGTGGGGGAGGGGGAAGGAGAGAGGGGGGGGGGACAGAGATTCAGAGAGAGGGGGAAGAGAGAGAGAGACAGTGGGGGAGGGGGAAGGAGAGAGGGGGGAGGGGGGACAGAGATTCAGAGAGAGGGGGCAGAGAGAGAGAGAGAGGGATTGAAATGGAAGGAAAGAGGGAGAAATATAAGAGAGATGGGGAAAAGTCAAGTGTAGCAGGTAAGGTAGAGAGCTGAGCAGTGACGGTTAACTTACAGTACAGCAGTCCTTCTCAAATAGTGGGGCGCGCTGGGGGGCCCCTGGGAGGCCCCTGGGGGGGGGCTCGGAGCGATGCCAGGGGGCGCGTGTGACCCTGGGGAACATGCTTTTTTTTTGGCCGCAGGGGGTAGGATTTTTTTGCACCGAACAAGAGCACACAGCACAGAGCAGGAGATATGAAAAAAAATATTTAACAGGAATTAAAAGAAAGGCGGAGAGAGACGGAGATAATGAGACAAACGTAAGTCTCCCGAAAGCTAAGACGAGGAAATATGATGAAGTGTATGTAGCGCTTGGCTTCACTGTGACTACGGTGGGAGACGAGGAAAGACCGGTATGTTTACTGTGTCTAAAAATGTTGTCAGTGGACAGCATGAAGCCAAATAAATTAAGGCATCACTTAAAGACATTACACCCCAATCACGCTGATAAGCCGCTTGAGTTTTTTCAGCGAAAACGTGCCGAATATTGCCAACAATCGTCCCGTTTTGTGAATGATACTTCAGCAAACCAGGGAGCACTGTTAGCATCATTTAAGGTGGCATACCAAATTGTTCAGTGCAAAAAACCCACAGTATCCACTCTTAGGGCAGAGGGCCAGGGCATTCTTCTTCCTTTTGCAACATCTTATCTTTGTGAGACTGGCCTCTCTGCTGTAGCTGCACTGAAGACCAAGTACAGGTCCCAGCTAAACATTGAGCAGGAGCTGAGAGTTGCAGTATCATGCTTTAAACCTCGCTTCAAAAAGCTGTGCTCTGTAAAACGTGCTCATTGTAGCCATTAATCCTGACTTCCTCATTTTGATTTTAAAAAATCATCACAAATTGTTTTATTTAGTTTAGTTTTATAGGTCAAAGTGTTTCATATATTGTGCTCCTGAGTTAATGTTGCTGATCAATTTGAATATATTATTATTTATTGATTATATTTTATTTCATTTTTCAGTATCAAATGGTCAAAAAATGTTTACAGTTTAAATAAGGCTTGAATTTTTAAAAAACATTTCAGGCAACTTGCTTTTACATTTTGAAGCACTTTACGTCTTTTCTGTTACTAAAAAAACTATGTTAATAAAGTTATTCTTTGTTGTAAGTTGATCTATATTTCTTTCTTTTTTCTTTTTTTCTTTTCTTTAATGTTAATAATGATACAATGTTATGCAGAGGTGTAATTTTATAGATAAATTATACTATTTTCAGTCGCGGCGGAGAGTTGGGGGGGCGCGTAATGTTTACTTCTTCCTGGGGGGGCGTAGCAGAAAAAAATTGAGAAGCACTGCAGTACAGTAAGATGAAGAAGAGAAGTTAAAAGTGGGATGACAGAGAGAAAGAGACATGGCAGATTGAGAAAACAGCTTGCTGAGAGGAACGATGCGCAGAGGGAGAAAAAAGCCTCAGGTGAAGACTGAACTGCATAATTTATGCTCTGCTCCTTTTAGAAACGGCAGCTTCATCAGGACAGGCCGGTTTGACTGGAGAGATGGTCGGTGTGTGTGTGTGTTTAACTGGAAGAGATGCATGCCTTCACCTTGCTCTGCTATTCACCCTCACTCTCCCTGACTGCACAGTACAAGGCCATTAGTGCTCCCTCAGGCCCATGAAGCCTCCACGTCTGTGTGTCTGCTTTCATGTATCAGTGAGTGGGTTCCAAAGTGTACGTGTGTGTTGCGGTGGGGGTGGGGGGGAGAGTGTGTCAGAGAGTGTGTCTCTACTGTATGTGGGAACCTTTCCATGACACACTGTTGACTGACCAGGAAAACCAAGATGAAAGCTTTGATCCTTTATTGATGTCACCTGTATGAATTGTGTATGATATGTTGCTTCAATATATCCACATAATTGTCCTCCCTCATGATGCCATCTATTTTGTGAAGTGAATCAGTTCCTCCTGCAACAAAGCACCACCACAACATGACGCTGCCACCCTCGTGCTTCAAGGTTGGGATGGTGTTCTTCGGCTTGCAAGCCTCCCCCTTTTTCCTCCAAACATCACTGGTCATTATGGCCAAACAGTTCTGTTTTTGCTTCATCAGACCAGAGGACATTTCTCCAAAGAGTACGATCTTTGTCCCCATGTGCAGTTGCAAACCATCGTCTGGCTTTTTTACGATGGTTTTGGAGTGGCCTTTCAGGTTATGTCGACAATGTTTTACTTTGGAAATAGATACTTTTGCGCCTGTTTCCTCCAGCATCTTCACAAGTTCCTTTGCTGTTGTTCTGGGATTGATTTGCACTCGTCTCCTTACTGAGCAGTATGATGGAGCTGTTTAAAGGCACAGTCAACTTAGTGTATGGAAACTTCTGACCCACTGGAATTGTGATACAATGAATTATAAGTGAAATTATCTTTCTGTAAACAATTGTTGGAAAAATGACTTGTGTCATGCACAAAGTAGATGTCCTACCGACATGCCAAAACTATAGTTTATTGACAAGAAATGTGTGGAGTGGTTGAAAAACGAGTTTTAATGAATCCAACCTAAATGTATGTAAACTTCAGACTTCAAGTGTACATGTAGGTAGAGTTATTAAAGTGACTATGCATAGATGACAACAGAGAGTAGCAGTGGTGTAAAGCGTGGGTGGGGGGGACACACACTGCAAATAGTCTGGGAGGCCATGTTAGTTTGTTGGTGATGTGAATACTTGAAGCTCTCAAACTGCTCCACGGCAGCCCCGTTGCTGAGAATGGGGGCGTGCTTGGTACTCTTTTTCCTGTAGTCCACAATCATCTCCTTTGTCTTGATCACATTGAGGGAGAGGTTGTTGTCCTGGCACCACACGACCTCCTCCCTATAGGCTGTCTCGTCATTGCCGGTGATCAGGTCTACCACTGTTGTGTCATCAGCAAATTTAATGATGGTGTTGCAGTCGTGCCTGGCCGTGCAGCCATGAATGAACAGGGAATACAGGAGGGAATACAGGAGGGGACTGAGAATGCACCCCTGAGGGGCCCCTGTGTTGAGGATCAGCGTGGCAGATGTGTTGTTACCTACCTCTACCACCTGGGGACAGCCTGTCAGGAAGTTCAGGATCCAGTTGCAGAAGGAGGTGTTTAGTCCCAGGGTCCTTAGCTTGATGATGAGCATTGAGGGCACTATGGTGTTGAACGCTGAGCTGTAGTCAATGAATATAATTCTCACATAGTTGTTCCTTCTGTCCAGGTGGGAAAGGGCAGTGTGGAGTGCAATGGAGATTGCATCATCTGTGGATCTGTTGGGGCATTATGCAAATTGGAGTGGGTTTCTGGGATGATGGTGTTGATGATTGCTATGGGTCGGTAGTCGTTTAGGCAGATTACCTTAGTGTTCTTGGGCACAGTGACTATGGTGGTCTGCTTAAAACATGTTGGTATTACAGACCCAGACAGGGAGAGGTTGAACATGTCAGTGAAGACACTTGCCAGTTGGTCAGCGCATGCTCGCAGTACAAGTCCTGGAAATCCGTCTGACCTTGTGAGGCCTTGTGAATGTTGACCCGTCTAAAAGTCTTACTCACTTCTGCAGCGGAGAGCGTGATCACACAGTCATCTGGAACAGCTGGTGCTCTCATGCATTTTCAGTGTTATTTGCCTAGAAGCGAGCATAGAAGTAGTTTAGCTCATCTGGTAAACTCGTGTCACTGGGCAGCTCTCGGCTGTGCTTCCTCTTGTAATCTGTAATGGTCTGCCACATCCGATGAGCGTCAGAATCGGTGTAGTACGATTCGGTCTTAGTCCTGTATTGACGCTTTGCCTGTTTAATGCTTCTTTGGAGGCCATAGCGGGATTTCTTATATGCTTCCGGATTAGAGTCCTGCTCCTTGAAAGCGGCAGCTCTAGCATTTAGCTCAGTTTCCTGTGTTTATCAAGAATGGTCCACCACCCAAACGACATCCAGCCAACTTGACACAACTGTGGGACACATTGGAGTCAACATGGGCCAGCATGCCAGTGGAACGCTTTCGACACTTTGTAGAGTTCATGCCCCAACGAATTGAGATTGGTCTGAGGCCAAAGGGGGTAGCAACTCAATATTAGGAAGACGTTCCTAACGATTCTTCCACTTAGTGTATATCTGTGTTTGTGCACAGTGCACACGTGTGTATGTGTGTGCCTTACTAGTAGATTATGTGTGTGCATGTACAGTGCACAGCAGCAGACACACACACACTATTAAGGGGCCACAAGCTCAGAAGGCGGTGGTTAAGTCATCAAACATACTGAGGGAGGCCTGGCCGACTAGATTTCCTCATCACTGGCTTTAGAATATGTTGACTGGTAGATTAACTAGCAACGAACAAACACCACGGAGATACAAATAGGCGCCAAAAACAAAGAGCTATCTCAGAAAGTTCTCGATAAGATTCACAAAGCATTTCGTTTTTTCTTCTGCCATTATTTAACGAGGGTGCCTTTTGCATCGTAATTGATTTGACACATTTTTAGATAGGAAGAATAAGATCATCCGTGCTTCTACACCTGCATTGCTTGCTGTTTGGGGTTTTAGGCTGGGTTTCTGTACAGCACTTTGAGATATCAGCTGATGTACGAAGGGCTATATAAATAAATTTGATTTGATTTGATTTGATCATCCTTTCCGTCACTTCTTACTGTATCAGCCCCCTGCTGTAGTTCTGCACCCCTCCCCCATGTCCACATCTTCTATAGACATCTACTGTACATGTTTCCCCCACGCGCAACATGACTCGTTATCCATGTTCTCCATTATAGAGGAACGTACAACATGGAGATCCGGCATCCAGATCCAAGACGGGGCTCACAGGTCGTCAACCCGAAGAGGAGCCCCCCCCCTCTGGGTGTAGATTCGTCGGTTCTGCCCTGCCTGGTCTGGATTACCTGTGGGTTCATGGTCACTGGAGAGAGCCACCATGTCAAATATTCCCCTTTTCACTATGTACACCGGTGCGTCATTCAAAGTAACATGATCAAAAAATCCCCCATCAAAATCAATCAGTTTAAGATAAAGCTCTGTTTTTTATGCATCTCAATCCACTGCATCCGCCAATGTTGCACTTCCACATCTGTGGTGAAAGGTGGCAGAGCGGTGTTGGTCAGACCATGAGACATCTGTGGTGAAAGGTGCCAGAGCTGGAGCGGTGTTGGTCAGACCATGAGACATCTGTGGTGAAAGGTGCCAGAGCTGGAGCGGTGTTGGTCAGACCATGAGACATCTGTGGTGAAAGGTGGCAGAGCGGTGTTGGTCAGACCATGAGACATCTGTGGTGAAAGGTGCCAGAGCTGGAGCGGTCTTGGTCAGACCATGAGACATCTGTGGTGAAAGGTGCCAGAGCTGGAGAGGTCTTGGTCAGACCATGAGACATCTGTGGTGAAAGGTGCCAGAGCGGGAGCGGTGCTGGTCAGACCATGAGACTTCTCAAGAAAACAGTTTGACCTGTTTGACCTGTGTCCTTTCCTGTATTTACAGGATGTGGCCGTGGCCTCCCCTCCTGTCATGCTCCCTCTCCGGCCTCTAAGTCACCAGGCTGCTCGTTATGGCGCACACCTGTCACCAGCGTTACACACACCTGCGCGTCATCAGACTCACCTGGACTCCATCACTTCCCTTCCCTATATATGTCACTCCCTTTGGTTCCTTCCGCAGGCGTTGTTGTTTCTGTTTCTTGTCTGCGCATTGGTCGTGTTTCAGGTTTTGTATTATGTTGCATTTATTTATTAAAACACTCACTCCCTGAACTTGCTTCCCGACTCTCAGCGCACATCTTTACACCTCCCTCCTTTCTGACTTGGTGGGGAGAGTTCTCAATATGGAAGATGACAGCTTTCAGCATCAAATATAGTCCATGTAAAGGTACAATTACATTTCTCTGGAATATTTGCACCTTTCTAACATTTGTTGTTGAGAAAGAGAGTGAGCAAGAGAGAGAAAGAGAGCAGGGCAATGCTAATTGGGAGATCGGGGTCAGGATACAGAGAAGGAGCAAATTAAGGAGAGAGAGAGAGAGAGCAGTCCTCTCCACAGTCAGGCCCTCGGGTGGCTCGTTGTGCTTAATGACACGTCTCTGTGCTGTAATTAACACGACTAACTTACAGCCTCAAATTCAACTATCAAAGCATCACTGAACCTCAAACATACCATACAATATTGAATATCGTATATAAGCTTGTTAAACCTCTGTGTGTGGTTGTATGCTGTGTACACTTTATGGGCCACACATTGAGGAAAAATATTGTTGCTACTGATCTGCACATAAAAAATATTACACACATGCATGCATGCACACGCTCGCTCGCACACACACACACAGACACACACTCGACCAAACTCAAAATGACCGCTTTAGCCAAGTAGCTAACCCCAGAGTCAGAATGCTAAGGTGTGTGGAAATGTTGTTGGGATTCAGTGACGGCTAAAGGGAGTTTTGCTGAGCAAAGCACTGGGGTTGGGTAAGGGAGGGGAGAGGAGAGGAGAGGGAGGAAGAGCGGGAGAGGATCAAATAAAGAGCAGAAAGGTGTGGACATATGAGAGGAAGTGGAATGGTATTAAGGAAGGGTGTTAAAGGGGGTTGGAGAGATTGTGTGTGTGTGTGTGTGTGTGTGTGTGTGTGTGTGTGTGTGTGTGTGTGTGTGTGTGTGTGTGTGTGTGTGTGTGTGTGTGTGTGTGTGTGTGTGTGTGTGTGTGTGTGTGTGTGTGTGAGCGCATGTACGTGCATGCTGGTTGAGAGGAGTTTAGGTAAATATCTAATCAAGATCAAATCACATTTTATTCATCACATGCCCCGAAAAGTCTACAGTGAACTGCTTGCTTACGAACCTTTCCCAATGATTTCCCAATAATAATACAACACTACATCGTAACTAACACAAGAGGAATAAATAAAAATACACAAGAAGCTATATACAGGGAGTACCAGTACTGAATCAATGTGCAGAGGTACAAGGTACTTGAGGAAGATACACTATATGACCAAAAGTATGTGGACACCTGCTTGTCGAACATCCCATTCCAAAACAGTTTGGGGAAGGCCCTTTCCTGTTTCAGCATGACAATGCCCCTGTGCCCAAAGCGAGGTCCATACAGAAATTGTTTATTGAGATCGGTGTGGAAGAACTTGACTGGCCTGCACAGAGCCCTGACTTCAACCTCATCGAACACCTTTGGGATGAATTGGAACTCTGTCTGCGAGCCAAGTCTAATCGGCCAAAATCTGTGTCTGACCTCACTAATCTTCTTGTGGCTGAATGTTCTAACATTTAGTGGTAAGCCATCCATGAAGAGTGAAGGCTGCTATAGCAGCAAAGGGGGACCAACTCCATATTAATGCCCATGATTTTTAAATGAAATGTTAGACAAGCAGCTGTCTACATACGTTTGGTCATATAGTGTATAAATATGTCAAAATATGTCTGCCATTTGACAAGGTAAAAGACTTTCATTCTTTTAGTATGACTTTTAGTATTACTTTTAGGAAAAAAGAAACGTCCTCCCATTGTCAACTGCGTTTATCTTCAGCAAACTTAACATGTGTAAATATTTGTATGAACATAACAAGATTCAACAACTGAGACATAAACTGAACAAGTTTCACAGACGTGACTAACAGAAATTGAATAATGTGTCCCTGAACAAAGGAGGGGTCAAAATCAAAAGTAAGTCAGAATCTGGTGTGGCCACCAGCTGCATTAAGTACTGCAGTGCATCTTCTCCTCATGGACTGTACCAGATTTGGCAGTTCTTGCTGTGAGATGTTACCCCACTCTTCCACCAAGGCACCTGCAAGTTCCCGGACATTTCTTGGGGGAATGGCCCTAGCCCTCACCGTCCAATCCAACAGGTCCCAGACGTGCTCAATGGGATTGAGATCCGGGCTCTTCGCTGGCCATGTCAGAACACTGACATTCCTGTCTTGCATGAAATCAAGCACAGAATGAGCAGTATGGCTGGTGACAATGTCATGCTTGGGGGTCATGTCAGGATGAGCCTGCAGGAAGGGTACCACATGAGGGAGGATAATGTCTTCCCTGTAACACACAGCGTTGAGATTGCCTTCAATAACAACAAGCTCAGTCTGATAATGCCGTGACACACCGCCCCAGACCATGACGTCTCACAGTACTGACATTGCAATTTATTGCCCTGGCCACATCTGCAGTCCTCATGCCTCCTTGCTGCATGCCTAAGGCACGTAAACGCAGATGAGCAGAGACCCTGGGCATCTTTCTTTTGGTGTTTTTCAGAGTCAGGCCTATTTAGTGTCCTATTTAGTGTCCTAAGTTTTCATAACTGTGACCTTAATTGCCTACCGTCTGTAAGCTGTTAGTGTCTTAACGACCGTTCCACGTGCATAGTCCATAATTGTTTATGTTTCATTGAACAAGCATGGGAAACAGTGTTTAAACCCTTTACAATGAAGATCAGTTGTTTGGATTTTTACGAATTATCCTGATAAAGGGACGTTTCTTTTCTTGCTGAGTTCATACTGAGCTTTCAGCAATGCATATCAAAATATGTCTGCCGTTATTGGCAGGTTGAAAGACCACTTATATACACTGAGTGTACGATACATTAGGAACACCTTGATAATAATGAGTTGCACCCCTTTTGCCCTCAGAACAGCCATCAATTTGTGGAGGCATGTTGACTCCAATGCTTCCCACAGTTGTGTCAAGTTGGCTGTATGTCCTTTGGGTGGTGGACCATTTTTTGACTCACACGGGAAACTGTTTAGCATGAAAAAAACCCAGCAGTGTTGCAGTTCTTGACACACTCAAACCGGTGTGCCTGGCGCCTACTACCACACCTCGTTCAAAGGCACTTAAATATTTTGTCTTGCCCAATCACTCTCTGAATGGCACACATATGTCTCAATTGTCTCAAAGCTTAATAATCCTTCTTTAACCTGTCTCCTCCCATTCATATGCACTCATTGAAGTCGATTTAACAGGTGACATCAGTAAGGATTCATCGTTTTCACATGGTCAGTTTATGCCATGGAAAGAGCTAATGTTTTGTCCACTCAGTGTAAATGAACGATATTTAACAAACTTTCAACACGGTCTTCTATTGTCTCCTATCGTGGACATCTATCACACACACACACACACACACACACACACACACACACACACACACACACACACACACACACACACACACACACACACACACACACACACACACACACACACACACACACACACACACACACACACACACACACACACACACACACACATCTTAATGGTGAATTGATCAGCTGTTGTTAATCACAGAACTTTTTGATTACCTGGCAGGGTCCTATTGATCCTATATCGATCCGCCATCTTTGCTCCATCTCCTCGTCCCTTAGCTCACTGTCATTTAGCACTTTGCCAGCGCAATATTGTCATTATGACACCCCAGGCGTCTGCTCTTGGTCAATGGCTCCCTGGCGTGAATGCTGTGTTATTACTCGCCGTGTCCACTCAGCTAAAGTCAGATTTACAGGATCGTGTCAGAGGATGGGTGGGAGTTACTGAGGTAACTCTGTCTCTCAAGGACCTTTGGGGTTGGGGTCTCTTCCTTCTGTGTTTTCAGACTTTACTGTCTCTGAGAACGGTGTGCTTATGCACATCCAAGTGTGGAACAGAACTTGGACAAGAAAACTTTAATGGTTGCCATCTCAGAAGTGTTCATCCACCACATTCAGACAGGACAGGTATGAGGTACAATGTTGCCTCAAAAAGTAAAGTTATTTTCATGGTTTCTTATTGCTCCTGTGATACTTCTCTCTCTCTCACACATACACAATTCTCTCTCTCTCTCTCTCTCTCTCTCTCTCTCTCTCTCTCTCACACACACACACACACACACACTTCTCTTTCTCTCTCGCTTTCTCACACACACACAATTCTCTTTCTCTCACATACAATTCTCTTTCTCTCTCTCAGCTCCAGCCTCCATAAAAAGTATTTGTAATGAGTCTAAACTCATTACTAAGAGTATATGTGTGTGTGAGAGAAATGTGTGGGGCCTTGCTTATGAAGTATTAATAACTTTATGCATTTTTCAACGCTGCTTGATAATGTTCCTAGTTTCCAATTCTCTTGCTTCACCAGTCTGAGCACGATATAGAAATATCTTTCTTTTGTTGTGTCAATTCAAACTGTTCAGCTTTTGTATGTCTGTGTCGGATCTTGGCAGCTCTGTATGGTAGCAGGAGTGATGGTTTTGGTCCTTGATAATTTCTGTTAGGCAGAAGTATGTCAACATCAGCCCATGATGTAAAATAGATCAAGTATGCATATTTGATATTAGGAACAGTTAGAACAGAAGTTGTTTCAGATGTTTTCAAATGTACAAATTTGTGTTGGTGCTATCTCAGTAATTTAACTTCTTGGGTGGATGTTCACTCGGAGGAAAGTCTAATTTGTTTGTAATCACATAAATACTTTTTTCTGGTTAAGTTGATGGGCCCTTGGCCAGATGGAAAAGGTTTTCCATACTATGTCACTAAACACGGTCTTTCCCTCCCTATCTCTCTCATACACACACTCGAGAAAGAGAGCAGGAGAAAATTCGTATTCATCACTTCATTGCCAGTCATCTTCATCCCTTTAAAGTGTGTTCTCTGATCATCTCTCCAGATGCAGAGCTTACAGTAACGTTGCAACAAGACAGGACCTTTCGTAGTTTCTGGCCAGCTAGTGGGTGGTTTACAGCACCAGAAAACTGTCTAGCTGTTAGACAGGGCTAAATCTGGTGTGTAGAACAGCCAAAGATGCTTCTTGATTTAGGGTTTGTGGATATGTGGACACCATTCTGACAATAATAGAATAGTAACTAACATTGCATTTGCATGTTGTTACATAGTATATTAGTACTTGATTTGTCATTGCATAGTGATGGAGTAGTGAAATAAGGAACAGTCTGTAGTCCAGTAATAGAGAAAATGCTCAACTCCATTACGACTCAGTTCAAGTAAATCTAATGACATGCTAATACAATTTTGTGATCAGAGCCGCATGACTAAACAGATAAGATCAACATCATGTCAAATGTGACTGTATCACAATTACTAAATAGGCAACCATGACACAGCAACATTTCAGAGGACCACAAAGCTTTAAAACTAAAGCATCCAACTTTAAGGAAATTAATACATGAACACTTTCCCCACAAGAGTAAAAGGAAGGAAAACAAAGGTCATAAGACCATTCACTTTTTGTTTCCTCATCCTATTACCCCATTCCTAATTGTACATAAGGCATTAATTCCACCCCCTCAACCCTGAGACTAGACTCCCCAGCACGTCCTGGTAGAGGGCGGCACACCCCCTTCCCCGCCTCTCACCGTAGAGACAAACTGATGAAATGCAAAGAAAATGTTTATTTTTAATTTTTAAATAGACTCCTTCTCTCTCTGCTTTCCCAGATGCACTGGTACAGTCCCCAATAGTGTACGATTGACACGTATCGTCTCCCTTCTGTATTCGTATATAATACAGAAAACTGGCAGCATACCTAATAGTCTTGTAAAGCACTGAATAGACGTTTCCACTTAAAACACAACAAACATCATTAGTAATCTCACAGTGCTAAGATGTCTGGTGTGCCTGTGTGTTTAGCGTTGTTTTATGATGAGCTTACACTGAGCATTACACCACTCATTATATCAGAGAGCTATTATTGAAGCCCTGTTTGTAGAGACAAGGAACTGAGAGAGAGAGAGAGAGAGAGAGCCAGAGAGAGAGAGCCAGAGAGAGAGAGCCAGAGAGAGAGAGCCAGAGAGAGAGAGAGAGAGAGAGAGAGAGAGAGAGAGAGCCAGAGAGAGAGAGAGCCACTGAGAGGCTTTGTCTTTAGAATGTATGTGACAAAGAGAATGTATAGAATGTGTTTAGCATTGTTTTATGATGAGTTTACGCTATGCATTACACCAAAAGAGGGAAGTAAAGGTGCGTTTGCAGTGAAGGGCTCAGTGAATGTTTCAAAAGGCAAGGTTTGTGTAAATCGTGATTGGCACGGTCACAGTCTCTCTGGAACAGATTATAGGCCTGCACTTGTATAATGTATTAACCTTTACACAACAGGTGGGTCTAATCCTGGACGCTGGTTGGTCAAAAACATCTGCCACCGGCTATTATGGCAAAAAAAAACATTTCAGAATGCGAATTATGGGGTGCGCAGGGCAGTCTGAATGAGACATGAGTACCTCTAAGTGCAACAAAGTTAAACTTTGGTCTCTAAATAATGCTAATTTAACCATTCTTCTATTTGTTTAAAATGCTTGTTGTACTGCTACAGTGGTAAATATGAAAGTAAAAGCATATTCCTAAATAAACCCCCACCTCTGTGTCATAGTTTTATTTTTTCTACTATTCATGTGGCTGCACTTGTCATCTCAAGATATTCCTGTATCTCAGCCCCTTTTCAGGTATTCAAACTTTTCTTTCGACAGAAAAGGTACATTTATCAGCAAGATGCATCAATTAATTCAGGAGTGGAGACCGAATGACAGTTGTTGAATGTCATTACGCGTTTCGGGTGCTTTGTATCAAATGTCTCTTTCCAGTCACTGAATGGCGCGAGTGCATTGTGCACTGTTTGGATGCTGGAATTATTTTGGATGAACATGCGCAGGTAGCCTACTCTTTTGAAGTGATTTGCATGACAATAATATGAAAACATCATGACTGGTTGTGTTCATGCCAAATTAAACGCAAAAAAAACGAAAAAACAATGCCTTCACTAAAGAATTGAGACCTCCGAATGTCACGGTATAATTTGCATTCTGGCATATTGCCTATTCCATCTCACTGTGCAAGCAACTGTCACATTGACCCAGCCAATGTGGATCTCCACTGTAAAAAGCACCTAAACATTATTATTATTATTATTTCCCCTTGCTTCTAAGCAATTGCTTTGCAACAGTGGAAATTTGTATAAACCTTGCTGTCTGCCTCTCCGACCTTTGCAACATTGTTTACATTTTGAAATGAGATCTCTACCATATCATAGAAGGTGAAAGTGTCTGAGCAAGATAGACAGCAAGTTGGTCTGTTTGTCATAGTAACAAATACAATTTTATTTTATTTGTCACATGCGCCAAATACAACAAATCAAATCAAAATCAAATCAAATGTATTTATATAGCCCTTCGTACATCAGCTGATATCTCAAAGTGCTGTACAGAAACCCAGCCTAAAACCCCAAACAGCAAGCAATGCAGGTGTAGAAGCACGGTGGCTAGGAAAAACTCCCTAGAAAGGCCAAAACCTAGGAAGAAACCTAGAGAGGAACCAGGCTATGTGGGGTGGCCAGTCCTCTTCTGGCTGTGCCGGGTGGAGATTATAACAGAACATGGTCAAGATGTTCAAATGTTCATAAATGACAAGCATGGTCGTATAATAATAAGGCAGAACAGTTGAAACTGGAGCAGCAGCACAGTCAGGTGGACCGGGGACAGCAAGGAGTCATCATGTCAGGTAGTCCTGGGGCACGGTCCTAGGTCTCAGGTCCTCCGGGAGAGAGAAAGAAAGAGAGAATTAGAGAGAGCATATGTGGGGTGGCCAGTCCTCTTCTGGCTGTGCCGGGTGGAGATTATAACAGAACATGGCCAAGATGTTCAAATGTTCATAAATGACCAGCATGGTCGAATAATAATAAGGCAGAACAGTTGAAACTGGAGCAGCAGCACGGCCAGGTGGACTGGGGACAGCAAGGAATCATCATGCCAGGTAGTCCTGGGGCATGATCCTAGGGCTCAGGTCCTCCGAGAGAGAAAGAAAGAGAGAAGGAGAGAATTAGAGAACGCACACTTAGATTCACACAGGACACCGAATAGGACAGGAGACGTACTCAGATATAACAAACTGACCCTAGCCCCCGACATATAAACTACTGCAGCATAAATACTGGAGGCTGAGACAGGAGGGGTCAGGAGACACTGTGGCCCCATCCGAGGACACCCCCGGACAGGGCCAAACAGGAAGGATATAACCCCACCCACTTTGCCAAAGCACAGCCCCAACACCACTAGAGGGATATCTTCAACCACCAACTTACCATCCTGAGACAAGGCTGGTATCGCCCACAAAGATCTCCGCCATAGCACAACCCAAGGGCGCCAACCCAGACAGGATGACCACGTCAGTGAATCAACCCACTCAGGCGACGTACCCCTTCCAGGGGACGGCATGAGAGAGCCCCAGTAAGCCAGTGACTCAGCCCCTGTAATAGGGTTAGAGGCAGAGAATCCCAGTGGAAAGAGGGAACCGGCCAGGCAGAGACAGCAAGGGCGGTTCGTTGCTCCAGAGCCTTTCCGTTCACCTTCCCACTCCTGGGCCAGACTACACTCAATCATATGACCCACTGAAGAGATTAGTCTTCAGTAAAGACTTAAAGGTTGAGACCGAGTTTGCGTCTCTGACATGGGTAGGCAGACCGTTCCATAAAAATGGAGCTCTACAGGAGAAAGCCCTGCCTCCAGCTGTTTGCTTAGAAATTCTAGGGACAATTAGGAGGCCTCGTCTTGTGACCGTAGCGTACGTGTAGGTATGTACGGCAGGACCAAATCAGAGAGATAGGTAGGAGCAAGCCCATGTAATGCTTTGTAGGTTAGCAGTAAAACCTTGAAATCAGCCCTTGCTTTGACAGGAAGCCAGTGTAGAGGCTAGCACTGGATTAAAACCTGTTAAGACTCCCATTCCTGTGCAGGTAGCGTGACTACAGCTCAAGCTCATTACCATAACGCACAATGCGCAAAAATATTCCTAAAAATATTTAAACTCCACACATTAACAAGTAAAATAGCTCAAATGAAAGATAAACAAGTTGTTTATCTAGCCAGCAAGTCAGATTTCTAAAATGTTTTACGGCGAAAACATAACACATATTTATGTCAAACCACCACCGCAGACATAGCTCATTAGCATAGCCAAGTAGGAAAACATATGCAATCAACAAAAACGCAGGATTAAAGAAAAATAATTTCACTAACCTTTTGAAATCTTCATCAGATGACAGTAATATAACATGTTACACAGTACATTCATTTTTTTTTTCAATAATATACTATATATATCCATAAATCTCTGTTTACAATGATGCATCGTTCAAAAATGCTACTAAAATGTCCGGAGAAATGACGATAGCTCCGGCAGATAACGTCAGCTAACAAGGAATACACATCATAAACTTTGACTAAATATGCATGTTTTACATATGTATAGGAAGATACACTTCTTCTAAATGCAATCGCTGTGTTACATTTAATTTTAACGTTACAGTTTGCATTTACTAGGCTATACTAGGAGTCGGCGCTCAAAATGTAGCATTCTGGCTCCTCTATCTTGGAGTCGACAGAAACCCAAAATTAACACATAAATATTCCCTTACCTTTGCTGTTCTTCCATCAAAGACCTGGAAGGAATTATACTTACCAAAAACAGCCTTTAGTTTTCAAGTCTGCGTCTTTCGGTTCTCAAAATAGCCTCATTTTGGTCAAAATGTAGGCAAAATTCAAGTGGATGCGCACCAAAACGTCAAAAATATATATTATATGTCGAGTAAACTTGTCAAACTATGTTCATAATTAAGCTTTAACATGTTATAAAGGTGTACAGCAATTGTGAGGACGAAGAGAAACACACACGTCTTGTCATTGATCCTGAAGAAAAGAGAGCGGGAACAGAGGTGCACTTTTTTTTAGGCGTGACCAAGACCTTTCGGCACGCTCAACGTCTCGTGAGCGCGCGATTCACACAATGACAAGCCCCATAGAAAGCAGGCTTCGCGCTGAATACGTAGAAACTGTTCTCAGAGCGGTAGCCTTTTGGGAAGTGCGTTTAAGATGACGTCAAAGTTGGGGCAACTTTTCCATTACAAGAGAGACTTTGGGAGAATGCATGCCCTGACACTTCTGCTTTACATAGAGACAAAATTTAAACGGTTTTAGAAGCTTTATAGTGTTTTCTATTCGATAATATTTTTATATGCATATATTAGCAACTTTTGAAAAAAATGTATCCTGTTTTATATGGGTACCCAAATCCTCCAGAAGGGGCAGTAAACCGTGGTAGCCTTAACACATGATCACATTTTTTTGTTCTAGTCAGGATTCTAGCAGCCGTATTTAGCACCAACTGAAGTTTATTTAGTGCTTTATCCGGGTAGCCGGAAAGTAGAGCATTGCAGTAGTCTAACCTAGAAGTGACAAAAGCATGGATTAATTTTTCTGCATCATTTTTGGACAGAAAGTTTCTGATTTTTGCAATGTTACGTAGATGGAAAAAAGCTGTCCTTGAAATGTTCTTGATATGTTCTTCAAAAGAGAGATCAGGGTCCAGAGTAACGCAGAGGTCCTTCACAGTTTTATTTGAGACGACTGTACAACCATTAAGATTAATTGTCAGATTCAACAGAAGATCTCTTTGTTTCTTGGGACCTAGAACAAGCATCTCTGTTTTGTCCGAGTTTAAAAGTAGAAAGTTTGCAGCCATCCACTTCCTCATGTCTGAAACACATGCTTCTAGCAAGGTCAATTTTGGGCTTCACCATGTTTCATTGAAATGTACAGCCGCGTGTCATCTGCATAGCAGTGAAAGTTAACATTATGTTTTCGAATAACATCCCCAAGAGGTAAAATATATAGTGAAAACAATAGTGGTCCTAAACGGAACCTTGAGGAACACCGAAATTTACAGTTGATTTGTCAGAGGACAAACCATTCACAGAGACAAACTGATATCTTTCCGACAGATAAGATCTAAACCAGGCCAGAACTTGTCCGTGTAGACCAATTTGGGTATCCAATCTCTCCAAAGAATGTGGTGATCAATGGTATCAAAAGCAGCACTAAGGTCTAGGAGCACGAGGACAGATGCAGAGCCTCAGTCCGATGCCATTAAAATGTAATTTACCACCTTCACAAGTGCCGTCTCAGTGCTATGATGGGGTCTAAAACCAGACTGAAGCATTTCGTATACATTGTTTGTCTTCAGGAAGGCAGTAAGTTGCTGCGCAACAGCCTTTTCTAAAATGTTTGAGAGGAATGGAAGATTCGATATAGGCCAATAGTTTTTCATATTTTCTGGGTCAAGGTTTGGCTTTTTCAAGAGGCTTTATTACTGCCACTTTTAGTGAGTTTGGATCTACCTGTCTACAACAGACCTTACAGTGAAATGCTGATTTACAAGCTCTTAAGAGGATCCGCCCTTTTTTCTTCAATTTTCGCCTAAAATGACATACCCAAATCTGCCTGTAGCTCAGGACCTGAAGCAAGGATATTCATATTATTGATACCATTTTGAAAGAAACACTGAAGTTTGTGGAGATGTTAGATTAATGTAGGAGAATATAACACATTAGATCTGGTAAAAGATAATACAAAGAAAAAAAACTTGTTTCTTTGTACCATCATCTTTGAAATGCAAGAGAAAGACCATAATGTATTATGCCAGCCTAGGTGCAATTTAGATTTTGGCCACTAGATGACAGCAGTGTATGTGCAAAGTTTTAGACTGATCCAATGAACCATTGCATATCTGTTCAAAACTGTGCACTCTCCTCAATCAATAGCATGGTATTCTTTCACTGTAATTTATACTGTAAATTGGACAGTGCAGTTAGATTAACAAAATTTGAACCTTTCTGTCAATATCAGATGTCTATGTGCTGGGAAATGTTCTTGTTACTTACAACCTCATGCTAATCACATTAGCACACCGATCCTGTAGAGATTCCAACAATGCAGTTAAGAAAAAAGATACAAATAAAAGCAACAAATAATTCAAGAGTAGCAGTAAAATAACAATAACGAGGCTATATACAGGGGTACCGGTACAGAGTCAATGTGCGGGGGCAATGGTCAGTCGAGGTAATTGAGAAAATATGTACACTACTGTTCAAAAGTTTGGGATCACTTAGAAATGTTTTTGTTTTTGTAAGAACATTTTTGCTTTTGTCCATTAAAATAATGTCAAATTGATCAAAAATACAGTGTAGACATTGTTAATGTTGTAAATGACTATTGTAGCTGGAAACGACAGATTTTTAAATAGGAATATCTACATAGGCGTGTAGAGGCCCATAATCAGCAACCATCACTCCTGTGTTCCAATAGCACGTTGTGTTAGCTAATCCAAGTTGATCATTTTAAAAAGCTCATTGATCAATAGAAAACCCTTTTGCCATTCTGTTAGCACAGCTGAAAACTGTTGTCCTGATTAAAGAAGCAATAAAACTGGCCTTCTTTAGACTAAATGAATATGTGGAGCATCAGCATTTCTGAGTTCGATTACAGGCTCAAAACGGCCAGAAACAAAGACCTCTCTCAGTATATTATTATTATTATTATTATTATATACAGTGGGGCAAAAAAGTATTTAGTCAGCCACCAATTGTGCAAGTTCTCCCACTTAAAAGATGAGAGAGGCCTGTAATTTTCATCATAGGTACACTTCAACAATGACAGACAACATTAGAAAAAAGATCCAGAAAATCACATTGTAGGATTTTAATGAATTTATTTGCAAATTATGGTGGAAAATAAGTATTTGGTCAAAAACAAAAGTTTATCTCAATACTTTGTTATATGCCCTTTGTTGGCAATGACAGAGGTCAAACGTTTTCTATAAGTCTTCGCAAGGTTTTCACACACTGTTGCTGGTATTTTGGCCCATTCCTCCATGCAGATCTCCTCTAGAGCAGTGATGTTTTGGGGCTGTTGCTGGGCAACACAGACTTTCAACTCCCTCCAAAGATTTTCTATGGGGTTGAGATCTGGAGACTGGTTAGGCCACTCCAGGACCTTGAAAATGCTTCTTACGAAGCCACTCCTTCGTTGACCAGGCGGTGCGTTTGGGATCATTGTCATACTGAAAGACCCAGCCACGTTTCATCTTCAATGCCCTTGCTGATGGAATGAGGTTTTCACTCAAAATCTCACGATACATGGCCCCATTAATTTCTACCTTGTCACAACACAACTCACGCCCTGGTCAAAGTATTTTGTGTTTATCTTTATGTATTGGGTCAGGCCAGGGTGTGGCATGGGGTTTTTGTATTGTGGTGTGTTTTGTCTTGGGGTTTTGGTGTGTATATATTGGGATTGTAGCTAGTGGGGTGATCTAGCAAAGTCTATGGCTGTCTGGAGTGGTTCTCAATCAGAGGCAGGTGTTTATCGTTGTCTCTGATTGGGAACCATATTTAGGCAGCCATATTCTTTGAGTTTGTTGTGGGTGATTGTCCTTAGTGTCCTTGTAACTGTTTAGTGTTAGTTTGCACCAGTTTAGGCTGTTTCGGTTTTCGTTACGTTTATTGTTTTGTAGTGTTTGTGTTTAGTGTGTTTTTTTCATTAAACATGAATCGTAATCTACACGCTGCGTTTTGGTCCGACTCTCCTTCACCACACCGAGAAAACCGTTACAATATTGGTCAATCTCAGGCACTTAAATCTCTCTTAGGTGCATAATCCTATACAGCAAGGGTCATCGACTAGATTCAGCCGTGGGCCAATTTTTTTTTCTTGAGCGGATGTTCGGGGGTGGAACATAATTATAATTATGCGTACGCTGCAAATTAACGCAAAAAATACAAAGAGATATTGTATTTGACAAAAACAATCATTTCAAATTCTATTCATGAGTGGACATACTCAGGTGAATTCTTAGTGATGATCTTGTAGATCCAATGAACATTTTAAATGAAATAAAAAACTATGGGGGGGACAAATAAAATCTATTTTCATCCGTGGGCTGTCAGTTGACGATCCCTGCCATACAGTCATTGCATAATCCTACAGAGTGGACATGTGGGGCCTAAATTAACCATGTGGGTGATTGAGATTAAACTATCATAATGGTAAACACTTAAATAGGATTTAACTTCTAAATTAAGTGCATTTTAACATGCAGCAATGTGATACATTTTATCTCTAATTTATACTAACATGGTAGAATTGTATGATTGAGACAAACAGACTATTGGAGTGCCATGAAACATGGAAAACATTTATAAAACCAACCATATTTTCAGTCTCTTCAGAAAGTATTCCCACCCCTTTTCTTTATCCACATTTTGTTGTTTGTTGTGCCTGAATTTAAAATGTATTCAATTTAGATGTTTGACACAATACCTCATGTCAAAGTGGACTAATGTTTTTAGAAAATGTTTACTAATGAAATAATAATCTCCTGAGCTGAAATCTTTTGAGTCAGTAGGTGTTCAACCTTTTTGTTATGGCCTAAATAAGTTCAGGAGTAAAAATGTGCTCAATAAGTTGAATGGACACTCAGTGCAATAATAGTGTTTAACATGATTTTGTAATGACTACCTTCTTTGTACCCCACATACATTCATCTGTAAAATCCCTCAGTTTAGCAGATTGAACCACAAAGACCAGGGAGGTTTTCTAAAGCCTTGCAAAGATGGGTAAAAATAAAGTCAGACATTGAATGTCCCTTTGAGCATGGTGAAGTTATTAATTACACTTTGGATGGTGTAGCAATACACTGAGACACTACAGGCGTCCTATCGAACTCAGTTGCCGGAGAGGAAGGAAACCACTCAGGAATTTCACCATGAGACCAATGGGGATTTTAAAAGAGTTATGGTTCAATGGCTGTAATTGGAGAAAACTGAGGATGGATCAACAACAGTGTAGTTACTCCACAATACTAACCCAATTTACAAAGTAAAAGGAGGAAGTCAGTACAGAATAAAACTATTACGAAACATGTGTTCTGTTTGCAACAAGGTACTAAAAGCAATACTGCAAAGAATATGACAAAGCAATTAACTTTTTGTCCTGAATACAAAGTGTTATATTTGGGGCAAATCCAATAGAACACATTACTGTGTACTGATTTCCAAGCATGGTGGTGGCTGCATCATGTCTTGGGTATGCTTGTAATCGCTAAGGACTGGGGAGTTTTTCTGGATAAAAAGCAAACAGAATGGATCAAAGCACAGGCAAAATCCTAGAGAAAAACCAGGTCCAGTCTGCTTTCCACCAGACGCTGGGAGATTAATTCACCTTTCAGCATAACAATAACCTACAACACAAGGCCAAATCTACATTGGAGTTGCTTACCAAGAAGACATTGAATGAATAGCTGGGTTACAGTTGACTTAAATCTACTTGGAAATCTATGGCAAGACCTGAAAATGGCTGTCTTGCAACGATCAAAAACACATTTTCCAGAGCTTGAAGAATTTTGAAAAGAATGATGGGCAAATGATGCACAATCCAGGTGTCCAAAGCTCTTAGAGACAAAAAGAAAATAATGAGAAATAATCACAGCTGAAATCACTACCAAATGTGCTTCTACAAAGTAAGGGGGATACCTAGTCAATTGTACAACTGAATGCCTTCAACTGAAATGTGTCTTCCGCATTTAAGGCAATCCCTCTGAATCATCCATAGACATCCACGTCTTCAGCGCCTGGGGAACAGTAGGTTAACTGTCTGGCTTCGGGGCAGAACGGCATTTTTACCTTGTTAGCTCGGGATTTCGAGCCAACATTCTTCCAGTTACTGGCCCAACGCTCTAACCACTAGGCTACCTGACACCCCTTATTGACTCAGGGGTGTGAATACTTATGTAAATTCGATATCTGTATTTAATTTTCAATACATTTGAAAAGCTAACATTTCTAATGACATGTTTCCGCTTTGACATTATGGGGTATTGTGTGTTTTTTTTTATTTCACCCATTTTGAATTTAGACTAACACAACAAAATGTGGAATAAGTCAAGGGGTATGTATACTTTCTGAAGGCACTGTATTTGGCTTGCACCTTCGTTTTCCCACCAAAACAATTATGACAATTCCTAACAGTGTTGCCAACTGTTTTTCAGTAAATATCGCTATTGGGCCCTTGATTGATCACTAGATTATGTTTTGCCATTGCCATGACAACATCACAGCACCAATTTGCCTTGCTGCTGCACAGCTGTGGTTCCTGATGTAGCGTTTTCACCTCCTCTATTGAATAGCTCCCCTTGTGTTTATGATACTTGTAGTGGCTGCAGCTTAATCCCCACTTTCCGCCGATATAAAGTTTGCGCCTATTCCATGAGACGGGGAATGTATTTTTTTCAACCTTTATTTATTTAACTAGGCAAGTCTTATTTACAAATTGCTATTTACAATGACTATCAAAAGGCCTCCTGCGGGGAAGGCAGCAACACATAACACAGCATGGTAGAAAAACAACATAACATGGCAGCAACACATGGTAGTAGCACAAAACATGGTACAAACATTATTGGGCACCGACAACAGTCTTTGAATGAAGAGATTGAGATAAAACTGTCCAGTTTGAGTGTTTGTTGCAGCTCGTTCCAGTCGGTAGCTACAGCGAACTGAAAAGAGGAGCGCCCCTGGGATGTGTTCACTTTGCGGACCTTTAACAGAATGTGACTGGCAGAATGGATGTGGAGGATGATGGCTGCAGTAGATATCTCAGATAGGGGAGAGTGAGGCCTAAGAGGGTTTTATAAATAAGCATCAACCAATGGGTCTTGCGACGGGTATACAGAGATGACCCGTTTACAGAGGAGTATAGAGTGCAGTGATGTGTCCAGTAAGGAGCATTGGTGGCAAAGCTGATAGCCGAATGGTAAAGAACAGCTAGATGCTCAAGAGGACCCTTATCTGCCGATCTATAAAGGATGTCTCCGTAATCTAGAATGTGTTGGGTTTTATAAATAAGCATCAACCAATGGGTCTTGCGAGAATGGGTTGGGTTGGTAGCTGGGGTGAAAGAGGGGTGATTACAATAGAGGAAACCACGTCTAGATTTAACTTTAGCCTGCAGCTTTGATATGTGTTGAGAGAAGGACAGTGCACCGTCTAGCCATACTCCCAAGTACTTGTATGAGGTGACTACCTCAAGCTCTAAACCCTCAGAGGGAGTAATCACACCTGTGGGGAGAGGGGCATTCTTCTTACCAAACCACATGACCTCTGTTTTGGAGGTGTTCAGAACAAGGATAAGCGTAGTGAAAGCTTGTTGGACACTAAGAAAGCTTTGTTGTAGAGCATTTAACACAAAATCCGGGGAGGGGCCAGCTGAGTATAAGACTATCATCTTGCATATAAATGGATGAGAGAGCTTCCTCTGAGCTGTTGTTTATGTAAATTGAAAAGACCGTTGGGCCTAGGATCGAGCCTTGGGGTACTCCCTTGGTGCCAGGCTGTGGCTGAGACAGCAGATTCTGACTTTATACCATGCACTCTTTGAGAGAGGTAGTTAGCAAACCAATCCAAAGACCCCTCAGACACACCAACACTCCTTAGCCGGCCCACAATAATGGAATGGTCTCCTGTATCAAAAGCTTTGAGTCAAGCCAATAAAAACACACAATATTGCTTAGAATCAAGGGCAGTGCTGACATCATTGAGGACCTTTGAGGTTGCAATGACACATCCATAACCTGAGCAGAAACCAGATTGCATACCCAAGAGAATACTATAGACGTCAGGAAAGCCAGTCAGTTGATTATTGGCAACTTTTCCAACACTTCTGATAAACAGGGCAAAAGAGAAATAGGCCTATAACAGTTAGGATCAGTTTGATCTCCCCCTTTACATAAATGAAGAACGGTGGCTGCCTTCCAAGCAATGGGAACCTCCCCAGAAAGGAGAGACAGTTTCAAAAAGTTTAGAGATAGGCTTGGCGATGATATGGGCAGCAACCTTAACCTGTTACTCCTACCCCCTACTTTTTCGAACATTCTGTTAAAAATCGCGCAACATTTCAGCGCCCTGCTACTCATGCCAGGAATATAGTATATGCATATGATTAGTATGTGTGGATAGAAAACACTCAGACATTTATAAAACTGGTTAAATCACGGCTGTGACTATAACAGAACGTGCGTTTCATCGAAAAGCGCAGGAAAATCTGATCACTGAAAATGCGAAAATATATCCATGCGCCACTAGAAACCATTGTTGAATGTGAACCACATTAAAAGGGGCCGAGGTTGCAATACCCACAGCTTCCACACGATGTCAACAGTCTTGTCATTTGCCTACGATTTGTTTCTTGGTCAAACGGACACGAGGCAGCGCATTTCTTCCGGTCTCCGACCGGATATTTTGGTTGAGATTTACCCGGACATTATTTCCAGACATACAGCTATAGAATATACATCGCCTCGTGATCAATTTGATCGATTATTAACGTTTACTAATACCTAAAGTTGCATTACAAAAGTATTTCGAAGTGTTTTGTGAAAGTTTATCGTCGACTTTTTTAATAAAAAAAAAATGACGTTACGTTATAAAACGCTATTTTTTTCCTTGATCGCAGTCTTCATAGATCGATATCTAAGCTATATATGGATCGATTTAATCGAAAAAAGACCCAATAGTGATGTTTATGGGACATCTAGGAGTGCCAACAAAGAAGATGGTCAAAGGTAATGAATGTTTTATATTTTATTTGTGCGTTTTGTTTAGCGCCGACTATGCTAATTATTTTGTTTACGTCCCCTGCGGGACTTTTGGGGTGTTACATGCTATCAGATAATAGCTTCTCATGCTTTCACCGAAAAGCATTTTAACAATCTGACTTGTTGCCTGGATTCACAACGAGTGTAGCTTTAATTCAGTACCCTGCATGTGTATTTTAACGAACGTTTGAGTTTTAACGAGTGCTATTAGCATTTAGCGTAGCACATTTGCATTTCCAGATGTCTAGATGGGACGCCTGCGTGTCTGGTAGCAGCCAGAGAGGAGTTTCAAAAAGCACAAATAGAGATCAAATTAATCACTAACCTTTGATGATCTTCATCAGATGACACTCATAGGACTTCATGTTACACAATACATGTATGTTTTGTTTGATAAAGTCCATATTTATCCAAATATGAATTTACATTGGCGCGTTACATTCACTAGTTCCAAAAACATCCAGTGATTTTGCATAGCCACATCATTCAACAAAAATACTCATCATAAATGTAGATGATAATACAAGTTATACACATGGAATTATAGATATACCTCTCCTTAATTCAACCGCTGTGTCTGATTTCAAAAAAACTTTACGGAATAAGCAAACCATGCAATAATCTGAGACGGCGCTCAGAAGAGAAAGTCACAATAGCCGCAAAGTTGGCGTCAACATAAACAAGAAATTACATGATAGATATTCCCTTACCTTTGATGATCTACATCAGAAAGCACTCCAGGAATCCCAGGTCCACAATAAATATTTGTTTTGTTCGATAATGTCGGTTATTTATGTCCAAATACCTTCTTTTGTTAGCGCGTTTGGTATACATATCCAAACACTCATTCTGTTCAGTGTTACGTCGGACAAAAACTTTAAAAAATTATATTACAGGTCGAAGAAACATTTCAAACTAAGTACAGAATCAATCATTAGGATGTTTTTAACATATAGCTTCAATAAAGTTCCAACCGCAGTATTCCTTTGTGTCTTGATGAGCAATGGAACACAAGTGGGTACCATGAGGAATGTGCGTGATCAGAAATTGTCTGACTGCCAGTCACCTGATAGATTCTCTTATCAGTCACTCCCACAACACAGTAGTCTCATTCAAATTTCTATAGATGGTTGACATCTAGTGGAACCCCTAGGCAGTCCAACATCATTAATATCTCAAGGGGATTTAATTGGGAACTGTGGTGAATACATACAAAGCTCAGATTTCTCACTTCCTCTTTTGATTTCTCATCAGGATTTTGCCTGCCATATGTGTTCTGTTATACTCACAGACATCATTCAAACAGTTTTAGAAACTTTAGAGTGTTTTCTATCCAATACTAATAATATTATGCATATATTAGCAACTGAGACTGAGGAGCAGGCCGTTTACTTTGGGCAACTTATTCATCCAAGCTACTCAATACTGCCCCCCAGACATAAGAAAGGAGCTCCTTTAGCAACTCGGACTCAGTGACTGCCCTCAGGGAGAAATTTTGTTGCAGGGCAAGGGAAAAACATTGGCATAGTCGCATTAGAAGGGGTGGGAGATGAGGAAAAGTAGGACGGGCAAGGAGGCGTGGCTAAGTCAAAATAGGAATCCTGACTTAATGTGGTGATTAAAAACTGCAGGATCCACCCCTTTTTTTTCAATTTTCGCATGAAATGACATACCCAAATCAAACTACCTGTAGTTCAGGCTCTGAAGCAAGGATATTCATATTCTTGGTACCATTTGAAAGGAAACACCTTGACGTTTGTGGAAATGGGAAAGGAATATATAACACAATAGATCTGGTAGTAGATAATACAAAGAATAAAAAAACAACATTATTTTGTATTTTTTTTGTACCATCATCTTTGAAATGCAAGAGAAAGGCCATAATGTATTATTTCAGCCCAGGTGAAATTTAGAGTTTGGCCACTAGATGGCAGCAGTGTATGTGCAAAGTTTTAATCTGATCCAGTGAACAATTGCGTTTCTGTTCAAAATACTGTATCTGCCCAAATGTGCCCATTTTGTTTATTAACTTTTCATGTTCAAAACTGTGCACTCTCCTCAAACAATTCAATGGTATTATTTTACTGTAATAGCTACTGTAAATTGGACAGTGCAGTTAGATTAAGAAGAATTTAAGCTTTCTGCCAATATCAGATACATATGTCTATGTCTTGGGAAATGTTCTTATTTACTTACAACCTCATGCTGATTGCATTAGCCTACATTAGCTCAACTGTCCCGTGGACGGGACACCAATCCCAAAGAGCTCAGCCACGTAACAACTACATCATCAACATTAAGGGACATGGGCAGCTGTCAGGAGCAGGATTTATTCTCCAAGTCTTTTTTTCAATAAATAATAATAAATTCAAATTGATCAGCAACATTAACTCAGGAGCACAATATATGAAACACTTTGACCTATAAAACAAAAATAAAAAAAATAATTTATGATGTCTTTTTAAAAATCAAAATGAGGAAGGATGAATGGCTACAATGAGCACGTTTTGCAGAGCACAGCTTTTCGAAGTGGGGTTTGAAGCATGATACTGCAACTCTCAGCTCCTGCTCAATGTTTAGCTGGGACCTGTACTTGGTCTTCAGTGCAGCTACAGCAGAGAGGCCAGTCTCACAAAGATAAAATGTTGCAAAAGGAAGAAGAATGCCCTGGCCCTCTGCCCTAAGAGTGGATACTGCCTCTCTACACTCAATTCACTCCGTCTCAATGTGGAGTCAGACGTCATATCAATGAACTGGTCCTCCTTTGCACAGCTGAAACCAGTTGGAGTTGGTGCATTGAAAGGATCTCTCACCCAGTCATATTGGGAACTGTTTTCAGGAAAGTACTTTTTAAAGAATCCCATCAGTGATGAAATATGCCCCTTAAAATATGGAATCACTGAGGTTCTCGAATGAATCAGTATTTCCTTCATCATGTTGCCTGCCCCACATTGCAAGCTTTCGAGTGAAAGAGCTGACCTGAGGGAGGTGTTTATCTTTCCCTTGAAGCTGTAGATTTAGCTTTCCAAACATGTCACTCAGGTATGCTAGTTTTGCCGGGAAGTTCTCATCACAAAATTTTTCTGCGAGGTCATACTTGTGCTCCTGCTCCGAAAACATTCTTATCTGTTCTCTGAGCTCAAAACTCGGGACAAGACTTTTCCTCGTGACAGGCACCTTGCTTCACTGTGAAACAGCACAGCTTGATGTTCAGCTCCCATCTCTTCACAGAAAGCAGAGAAGACTCTTGTTTTTATAAAATTGACTACACCTACAATGTCAGTCATAACCTCACTTAATTCAGAGGAAAGGTGCCTTGATGCCAGTGCTTCTCTGTGTATAACACAGTGTGTCCACTCAGCATTAGGTCAGGCCTTCTTGATGAGTGCCCAAAGTCCTTTTTTCATCCCTGTCATGGTCTGTGAACCATCACTGCAAACACCAATGCAGTTCTCCCACTTTAGCCCATTCTCGGTCAGGAAGCAGTCCAGCATTTTGAATAGCTCTTCATCTGTGGCTCTGTCTCTGACATATTTACAAAAAAGTAGATCCTCCCACAGGGAGTTTGTCATGTCAAAACGTACATAAGCAATAAACAAAGTATTTTTTGCTGTCTGTTGCTTCATCGAACTGTAAGGCAAAACGTTTGTCTTTAAGTGCATCTACCAGCTGTTCTTTAAGATCGTTAGCAATGTCATTTACACGTCTGGCGACAGTGTCATTGGACTGAGGGATAGTTTTTTTTGCAGCACTTGCGTCAGCACTTGCGTCATGATTGGGGTGTAATGTCTTTAAGTGACGCCTTAATTTATTTGGCTTCATGCTGTCCGCTGACAACATTTTTAAACACAGTAAACATACCGGTCTTTCCTCGTCTCCCACCGTAGTCACAGTGAAGCCAAGCGCTACATACACTTCATCATATTTCCTCGTCTTAGCTTTCGGGAGACTTACGTTTGTCTCATTATCTACGTCTCTCTCCGCCTTTCTTTTCATTCCTGTTAAATATTTTTCCATGGCGTCTCTTAAGGATTTGTTATCTACACTTCATATCTCCTGCTCTGTGCTGTGTGCTCTTGTTCGGTGCAAAAATGCCTACTCCCTGCGGCAAAAAGAAGCATGTTCCCCGGGGTCACACGCATCGCTCCGAGCCCCCCCAGGGGGGCGCGCCCCACTATTTGATAAGGACTGGGTTAGACCCACAGAGAGAGACCTGCTCCTTAAAGTAACTAACTTTGGCCTTCCGGATAGCCTGAGTGCACTGATTTCTCATTTGCCTGAACGACAGCAAGTCAGCCTGAGTATGAATGTGCCGAGCCTTTCGCCAAATGCAATTCTTGAGGTGGAGTAACTCTGCAAGATCACGGTCGAACCAGGGGCTGAATTCTCATTTATTTTATGAGGGCACGTTGGTTAACAATACCACTGAAAATATCAAAAAAGGTCCAAGAGTCTTTGACAGAGGGGATCAAGCTGATTCTATACCATTTTACAAAGGCCAAGTCATGAAGGAAGTTTTTTAGCAAGCGTCTATGACAAATCAGGACAGGTCATTTCACTGAGCAGCCATAACTAACACAGGCTGCAAAACAATGATCACTAAGGTCATTACAGAAAAGACCAGATTGATACCTATCAGGATTATTTGTGAGGATAACAGCAAGGAGAATAGCCTTTTCTGGGTGTTTGGAGTCATACCTTGTGGGATTGGCAATAATCTGAGAAAGATTTAGGGAGTCCCATTGCTTAAAGTCTTGGGCAGGTGGTTTAAGCATGTCCCAGTTTAGGTCACCTAGCAGGACAAATTCAGATTTAGAGTAAGGGGCCAGGAGAGAATTTGGGGCCAGGAGAGAGTTTAGGGCAGATAGGGTACAGGCCGGTGCTGATGGAGAACGATAGCACCCAACAAAGAGCTATTTGAAAGTTTAATGCTTAAAACCAGCAAATCAAATTGTTTGGGGACAGACTTGGTGGAGACAACCGAGCACTGAAGGTGATCCTTGGTAAAGATTGCCACTCCCCCACCTTTGGAAGATCTGTCTTGCTGAAAAAGGTTATAACCAGAAAGGTTAACATCAGTATTCAAAACACTCTTAACCACATCTCAGTAATGACCAACACATCTGGATTGGAGATGTGAACCTACACTTTCAATTGATCCATTTGAGATAATAAGCTTCCAGTGTTAACATGCAGAAAACCCAGGCTTTTACGAGAGCAGAAATCAGTGAGTCAGATATCAGAGTACAAGTCAGAAATGTGGCTAGCAGCTATAGATGGGCCAGGGTGTACATGCACATTTCCAGATATCATCAAGGCACGGCATAGTACAGGGAGAGCTCTGCAGTGCTGATTTATGACATCTGAATGTGCATCAGATGGCAACAATTTGTTTTCAGATGGCAACATACTGTACAGCATTTTCATCAGGTACAGTAGCATGAATAGCCGGCGAGAGGTGGAGAGGTGGTTAGAATAGGATGGGAGGCCAAAAGGCTGTGTAACCAATAGAGAGTCTGATGGAGGGATTGTGTGTTCTTGGTGCTACTCGGGCAGTTGTTGCTGCCAACCTGTACCTGTCTCGCAGGTGTGATGTTTGGATGTACCAATCCTGTGCAGGTGTTGTTACACGTGGTCTGCCACTGCGAGGAGTGCCTGTAGTGCTGTCTTCGGTGTTTCTCACAGGACAGACATTGCAATTTATTGACCTGGCCACAGCTGCAGTTCTCATGCCTCCGTGCAGCATGCCTAAGGCACATTCACGCAGATGAGCAGGGACCCTGGGCATTGTTCTTTTGGTGTTTTTCAGAGTCAGTAGAAAGGCCTCTTTAGTGTCCTAAGTTTTCATGACTGGGACCTTAATTGCCTACCTTCTGTAAGCTGTTAGGGTCTTAATGACCATTCCACAGGTGCATGTTCATTCATTGTTTATGTTTCATTGAACAAGCATGGGAAACAGTGTTTAAACCCTTTACAATGAAGATTTGTGAAGTTATATTGATTTTTACAAATTATCTTTGAAAGGCAGAGTCCTGAAAAAGGGACTTGTCTTTTTTTATACTGTAGTCTACTGTCCTCTAGTCAATTCCACTCTGACATTGCTCGTCCTAATATTTATATATTTCTTAATTCCTTTCTTTTACTTTGAGATTTGTGTGTATTGTTATGAATGGTTAAATACTACTGCACTGTTGGATCTAGGAACACAAGCATTTCGCTACACCCGCAATAGCATCTGCTAAATATGTGTATGTGACCAAAAACATTTGATTTGATTTTGATCTGTTTCTAATTACAGAAACACTCTGAGGTGGTGGGTGTCAAAATCCTCTTTCTTGTGCTTATTGAGGTGGAACGACTCAGCTTACTCTTTGGATTGCCACACTCTTCCAGAAGCTGAGAACATCCTTTTTGACCTATCAATAAGTAGATTGTTGAAGCAACTAAAATCATTTTCCCTCATATACACTTTCTATCTGTTTCTCTGTGACTCTTACTCTCTTTTTTTCACTCAAACACACATGCAAAGTGGTACACACACACACACCCACAAATATATACACACATTCACACGCACCCACACACACACATACACACACACACCTCCTAGGAGACTTTAGGAGGTGCTAAAAGCAAGTTGTAGTGACTTGGTAGCTGTTGGTCGAGTGCGCGACCAGAGGGCATTCAGTACACCCTCTATCCATCTAACTGTGGTCTGGTCATACTGTTTGTATGTGGTAAGATGAAGAATAGGGGACTGTGTGTATGTGGGTGTGTGTGTGTGTGTGGATGCATGTGCGCGTGCGTGTTACTAAAGTTATCTTCCCATCTGTACACATCATCTCCGTACACACTGTCACCATTGCATCCCTATTGGCCGAGCTTACAGGTTGTGTTTACTATGTTGTATCGACATACTCAAGTGCTGTTTGATGCTGCTACCGTTCAATTTAAACGAGAGCCATTGACACATGTTCTTCCAGTTAAACAAATGGGGTATGGAAATGATTGTTTCATTTGGGATCTCTGGCAAACCATTCCATGAATGCAGGAAAAGGGAGGCACGCTCGAGCTTCCCTTGTTCATATTAAATAGGTTAGATTCCAGCCCTCACCTCGCATACATACACTCCTCCTGATTGGATGTGAATATGAGTGCGTGTGCGTGTACCTTTCCTTTCAGCTCTCAGTCAAGGGAGTTTGAGTACTTTTCAACAGGCGATAACACAAGTCAAATCTGACAGCAGATCAGATCCTTGATCACTGTTCATTCAACAAGCGCTCACAGTCTCACTGCAGAATTTGACGTTCTTCCACGTTCTCCGAACATCAGATTTCGAAAATGTTTTTTTTGCTCCTGCTGCTCTGTATCATTCCATTTTTTCAAACATCAAATTCAGAATGGTTAAGATAAGGGTTCATGTTTGGTATAGGGTTAAAACCATAATTTAAGAAACACTATCCACGACTGGGTTCGAACACGTAACCTTCTAACCCAGAATCATGGGGATACACTCAACCACAACGCCCCACCAAAACCAAAGCCTACTTGATGTAGCACTCACTGCTGCCCCTAGTGGCTGGTTTTGAAGGCATTTTCCTCAGGACATTTTCCAATCAAACTACCAGAGCAACGCATGGTAATGTGTGTGTGTGTGTGATTATCATCAAATGAGGCAGGCTTCCACCTTCACCACATTACACACACTCCCAGACGAACAGATTATACACACATCAGCACACATTTACAGTAAACATATAAGCTTTGCCACATGTATACACACAAAAAGCGCTAGCACAACAGGGCTTTAACAATGCAAAATATATTTGGCTACGAAAGAAATAGTTTAATGTTCAAAGTACAACAGAGCATTACACTGAGATTGAAAGTGGTTGCATCATCTACAAGAACATGAACAAGTATTTTGACTGCGAGACTGAAACTGCGCTGAAACTTTTTTTTTTGTCAGCATTTTGTCTCCATAGTTTTTATTTCGAATTGATCTGTGGTAACAGTAATATACGCTACAACAGTGTACAGTGACAACAATCAAAGCAGAACTGTAAACTGTACATTAGAGGCCAAGGGTCACAACGTGGATCGGAACATCGATGGTCACAGGTGTCCTTGGGACTCAGACGCCGATGGATGTGACAGATGACCAATAGACAACAATCTTAATTTTCCAGACATGGGGACCTTTCTTCCTTCCTCTCTTCCTGTGTCCTGTCATCACTTATTTACCTCCTTCCTCCCTACCTTATTTCATTTAATTCATTTCATTCATTTCATATTTCCTTTCGTACTTATTTCCTTCCTTCCTTCCTTCCTTCCTTCCTTCCTTCCTTCCTTCCTTCCTTCCTTCCTTCCTTCCTTCCTTCCTTCCTTCCTTCCTTCCTTCCTTCCTTCCTTCCTTCCTTCCATCCTTCATTTCTTCCTTCCCTTCATCCTCCCTCCCTTCCCACCCTCTTTCCCTTCTTAGAAGTGATCACTGATCTGCCATAACTGCATAGATTAAAGAAACACTTGAATTCACCAATGTTGTACCAGAGATTACTTCAAGAAGAGGTGTCAACATCTCTATAGGGGAAGCAAGGGCAAATTGAATGAATAGTAGTACTGGGTTGTGAGAATGCCGTAATGGGCATTTTATCGTACAATATTTCAGAGAGAGAATCCTACCCACCCCTCCCCATGCTACAGGCTGTTCAATGGATCAGAATTCCCAGTTTCCCCCAGTATTCCCT
This sequence comes from Oncorhynchus keta, assembly GCF_023373465.1. NCBI lineage: Eukaryota > Metazoa > Chordata > Actinopteri > Salmoniformes > Salmonidae > Oncorhynchus > Oncorhynchus keta. Next base: position 42,006,098 of record NC_068426.1, read on the forward strand.
GGCCCATCACTGTCAGTGGGTTTACTGTTTTAATGCTGCTTGGAGGGCTACTATGGCACAACACTACGTCCATTCCCCTAGGGTCCTATTTGGTACACTGATTGAATGTAGCTTGTGTGCGCATTTATGCATGGGTTTATTTGCTAAACTTGTTGTGAATGGAGAGAGGGAGTGGAGGAAAGACAGAGAGGGAAGGGAGTGCAGGGCTATCAAGTGCTTCAAACACTATCAGCCACGTCTCCTGGGTAATTTGCCATCCTGCATTCTTTCAAACTTCAAAGGATCCACTGTGTGTCGGAATACTGAGAAAGGGGGTAGGAGGGGGTAGAGAGGATAGAGGGATGGAGAGAAGGAGAGGGAGAGAGAATCAGATTTCTCTAATAAATGCTGACACCGGGCTTGTTTGATATTAGACTCAGGGACCGGTTTGATTTGTTATCACCTTTCAAAGTGTTCAGATGTCCTTCAGAGAAACAGGCTGACTTGTAGAGTACCACTCACCCAAACCAACCGAGCAGCCGATGAGGAAGAAAAGGCGAAAGCCAGGTAGAGAAAGAGGATATAGTGATCAGGCATGATGCCTAAAAAATGACTACTAAATGCGTATTGATCAAACCGATCAGTGTAACTAATTGATGGAACAATTTGCACAAAATCAATTCATCTTATTAACAGTGCTCTTGATAAGTCTTTCTTTGGAATTCTCTGAGGGATTATCACAACAAACAAATCAAATCAAATCAAATGTATTTATATAGCCCTTCGTACATAAGCTGATATCTCAAAGTGCTGTACAGAAACCCAGCCTAAAACCCCAAACAGCAAGCAATGCAGGTGTAGAAGCACGGTGGCTAGGAAAAACTCCCTAGAAAGGCAAAAACCTAGGAAGAAACCTAGAGAGGAACCAGGCTATGAGGGGTGGCCAGTCCTCTTCTGGCTGTGCCGGGTGGTGATTATAACAGAACATAGCCAAGATGTTCAAATGTTCATAAATGACCAGCATGGTCCAATAATAATAAGGCAGAACAGTTGAAACTGGAGCAGCAGCACGGCCAGGTGGACTGGGGACAGCAAGGAGTCATCATGTCAGGTAGTCCTGGGGCATGGTCCTAGGGCTCAGGTCCTCCGAGAGAGAGAAAGAAAGAGAGAATTAGAGAGAGCACATGTGGGGTGGCCAGTCCTCTTCTGGCTGTGCCGGGTGGAGATTAAACGAACACACATGCAAGCAGATAAACACACACCCACTTCTAAGTTGATTCAAGGTGAGAAACACCTTTCATGTTTAATTAACTATGCTTTTCATTCTCAATAGCAATGTTTACATTAACTTGTCCAGTGATGTTCTGTTGACGTTTAGAAAGTTTGCATAGAAAATAGATGTGACAAGTGTCTGCGTTGCCATTTAATAACTATCTTGTGTTGATAAAAACAGCTGGGTCATAATGATGTCACACCTAAAAAAAAAACACTGTTTTGCAAAAACATACATTGTCTAATACGAATGTATTGGTTGAAGTGTTTCCATTACCCATAGAGACAAATTGGCGACAGCCTGTATGCCCTCCCACCTATCTGTTTCATGTTTCAATGAGCCTGGATAGAAGGCAATACTTGACTAATGTTTGCCACGTTCTAATAATTGTCATGTGCCAACATGTCTCCGAGGTCCGTGCCATGATGGAACTTGCACTACTGGTCCTTCTGTGGCTCAGTTGGTAGAGCATGGCGCTTGTAACGCCAGGGTAGTGGGTTCGATTCCTGGGACCACCCATACGTAGAATGTATGCACACATGACTGTAAGTCGCTTTGGATAAAAGCGTCAGCTAAATGGCATATATTATTATTACATCTGAAATAATTGTATGGTGAAATTTGGCATCGAACCAGAGACACAAGGTGAAGCAATTCAGGCATTCTTGAAAGTCAGGACAATCCAATATTTTGCAGGAAGTAGGCATTTCTAATTCAATGTTGAGTGGAGTTTATAGTTAAGTGATGACCTGATGTGCCTGCAAAAGTATTCCGCAATCATCGTTTATTCAAAAAAGACAGTTTCCATCATCAATTGTCGAAATAAAGAAAGTTTGACCAAATAAAAATCTTAGCAATCTTTAGAAAATGTTTCCTCTGATGTTTCCATGACACACACACACACACACACACACACACACACACACACACACACACACACACACACACACACACACACACACACACACACACACACACACACACACACACACACACACACACACACACACACACACACACACACACACACACACACACTTCCTCCTGCAGTCTCATTAGTGTTACAATGTGAATAGAGCCATATGGGTGCTGATACCTGCCAGCTCAGGTGGGTCTGTACAGGGATCAAAGGCCTTCCGTTTACCTCTCCACCCCCATTCCTGTCACCACTACAACTTCCATCACAGACACTTACCAGACACTAATGTGTTTGTGTGAGTTTGGGGGGGAGGGGGGGGTTTCTCTGTGTGTGTGTGTCCCATACACGTTCTGTCTCTGTCTGTGTCTCCTGCCTACTCTGTCACTTCCTTAATCCTGTCTTCCCCTCAGGGTGTCACAAACACTCTCCCATACACGTTCTGTCTCTGTCTGTCTCTCCTACCTTAATCCTGTCTTCCCCTCAGGGTGTCACTTCCTCTCCCACTCAGGGTGTCACTTCCTTAATCCTCTCTTCCCCTCAGGGTGTCACTTCCTCTCTTCCCCTCAGGGTGTCACTTCCTCTCCCACTCAGGGTGTCACTTCCTCTCCCACTCAGGGTGTCACTTCCTCTCCCACTCAGGGTGTCACCTCCTCTCCCACTCAGGGTGTCACTTCCTCTCCCACTCAGGGTGTCACTTCCTCTCCCACTCAGGGTGTCACTTCCTCTTCCCCTCAGGGTGTCACTTCCTCTCCCACTCAGGGTGTCACTTCCTCTCCCACTCAGGGTGTCACTTCCTCTTCCCCTCAGGGTGTCACTTCCTCTCCCACTCAGGGTGTCACTTCCTCTCCCACTCAGGGTGTCACTTCCTCTCCCACTCAGGGTGTCACTTCCTCTCCCACTCAGGGTGTCACTTCCTCTCCCACTCAGGGTGTCACTTCCTCTCCCACTCAGGGTGTCACTTCCTCTTCCCCTCAGGGTCCCACTCTAGTTTGTTTTCTGTTTTTGTTAATTTCTTTGTAGAAAATGTGTTTGAGGTGATTTGGTCATTTCTCTCCTTTTTATACCTCAGCTGTCATATGAAGTCTCAATCTGTTGTTGTGTTTGGTTCCCTCTCTTTTGGGTGTTTGTGTAGATCTTCGAGTGGGAGAAAACAGGTTCTCTTCAGTAATCTGTCAGAAGGTGTCTATACTTACAGTGAATACATTTGCATTGTGTGTGTGTATGTTTGTGTGTGTGTATGTTTGTGTGTGTTTGTGCATACGTAGGTGGAGAATGGTCTGGAATCTGGTCTGGAAGGCTCAGTGCCATTATCCTTGCAAGGTGGAGTATTGAAATATATTGAAAATAGGGGTGTCAATCCTTTTGACACCTATACTATCGTTCAAAAGTTTGGGGTCACTTAGAAATGTCCGTGTTTTTGAAAGAAACGCTATTTTTTTGTCCATTAAAATAACAGAGGGGTGTGAGGCCTTGGTGCACAGCTGAGCAAGAGGACAAGTACATTCGAG